>NW_026527215.1:0-151141 GCF_022682495.2 Desmodus rotundus | reverse complement strand
ACCCGCCACCCCGCCCGCCACGATTCCCGGGGGACAGTCCTCCAGGGCCGGGTTCTCGGCGCGAGCCCCGCCGCGATTCGTGGTAAACAAAGGCTCGCGGGGAGTGGGGGCGGAGGGTAACGGTCAGGTGACAGTGCCGAGCACATTTCGCAACTGCTTTAACGGGGCTTCTCCGCCCGTAGCCTGGGGACCCACCGGGACTCCGTCAGCCGTACCCGACAGACAACGGTCGCCCCCACCGAACGGGAAGGCTTGATCTGAGGCCTTCACATTCTCAGTGCTTCCTTCGGTTAAAAAAGAGAAGCGTCCCGTTCGGAGCCCAACGGCAACACGCGGGACCGATCCCCCCAGCCCCGTCTGCCAGATGCTCCCGCCCTCCAGGCGCCGGGGGTGACCCGCACCTGCTACCCCCAGCCTCGGCGGCCTCGCCCCTCCTAACCCGCCCCCAGCGGGGCGCGTCGGCGGCGCCGCGGTTCCGGGGCGGCAGTGCCAGGAGGCGGGGGTGCCCTCCCTTCAGGACTGTCGTTAATGAGCTGAAACCCCCCAGGAAAGCCCTGTAGATCCCTCGCCCCCGACAGGGGTCCTGCAGCCCCAACCGCAGTCTCTCCTCGGAACCCCCTCGTCTGGCTCCGAGAGGACGGCCGCTGCTGGCTTCCCTCTTGCAGACAGACAACCCCATGGTGTGACCTCGGTCGCCCCTCCGCCCGGGTCCTGGCCGGTGCCTCGCCTTTCGGCCGGTCCCGGAGCTGTCATCCCCGGGTACCTCTCGGCGAAGACTGGAAGTGGCCAGCAGCGGCTGCCCCGCGGTCCGTTAGCGGCTGGCGGCGCAGCTCTCCTTTCAGTCCCGGAGACTCCTCGAGCCACCAGTCTCCGCCGCAGCTCACAACAAAGGAAACATGTGACCGTCGGGGCCAAAACACTAAGCGTCACCGGCCCTCGGCCAATCCGAGAGGGCTCCCCACCCTCGGGGCACCCTGGGAGATGTAGTACCTACTTCGGGGGAGACCGCGGAGGCCACCAGGGTTTTCCGCTCTGAAGCGAGGTCGGTGCAAGAGTGACAAGACCCAGTCCGGGGACTGCTGATTCGGAAATACTTTGTATTAGTTAGAGAGAGAGTAAGGAATTGCATCCGTTTGAAGAGCCCGGTGAGAAACCCGAGTGGTATGTTTGTTGCCACGTCCAAGGCAAAAAGCACATTTTCATGAAGTCACAGAACGTTGGAGTTTGGGACGAGATTTTAGAGATCTTTTAAGTTTGACTCCTCAATTCCCAATTGTGAAATCTGAGAGCCTGAGGGGTGAAAGGAACTAAAACCCTCATTGCTAGACAGCGCAGGGAAACTGTCTTTTTATGTAAATACGTAATTGTCACCTGTGTTAAATCCTGGGTTACCTTCTTATTATAGACGTACATGCCAAGTCAAAATTGTTGCAAACCCCTACTTTCCAAGGCAGATAGATTCACCAAAGAACATTTTTTTTGTCTTTTTGTTTCAGCAGATTTTTTTTCAAGGATTAGTGTACCTCCTGACTTTCAAACATTTAATTAGCTTTTGGTTTCTGATATCACATTTACAACCTCTCTCTTCTATTCTTTATGAGTACATGCCTTTATTAAATAAGGTTGGGTTGCAATGACCAGAAGTGTACATAATATAGAAAGCCAGTATCTGGTCCTCACATACTTTTAGGCTTCTTTTCCATTTCTTATTAAAAATGAAAATTCCTACAATTTATTGAGTTCCTATAAGCTCCAGACTCAGTGCTAGGCACTTTATATATATCCTTTAATTCTTATAACAATTCAGCAAGGTAGGGGTATTATCCCATTTTACAGGCGAAGAAACAGGGAGGATAGAAAGCCCTAGTTCGCTCAGTTATTAAACGGTGAAGCTGAAGTTCACACAAACATTAAAAAGATTACATTTGCATTAATGTAGGCACACAATTATCTTTCTAAATAGTTTATTTACAAAGTTAAATATTACAGGGTCAGTAGCGCAAGGGCAGTCCCATCTTCTGCCCTTCCCCTCCCTGATGCTCAGAAAGCAACCACTTTCAACTACTTTAACTATTCTGGTACTTCATGTCTATTTTCATATAGCAAATGGCTATTTTCTTTCCTTTTTTAAGAGAAAAGATTTTATTTATTTGCTTTTTGAGAGAGGAAGGAAAACATTGATGTGTGATTGGTTGCCTCTTGCCTGCCCCCAACTGGGAATGTGGCCAGCAACCCCGTCATGTGCCTTGACTGGTAATCAAACCAGCAGCCTCTTAGTTCAAAGGCTGGCATTCAATCCACTGAACCACACCAGCCATGGCATGGCTATTTTCTATTAGGGTAGTTGTCATCCCTGTTGCCCCCATCTTTCCAATATTATAATTTCTGGTTAAATAATTATTTAATGTTTATGTTATTAAGACTATTATTCAGCTGACATCAAACTATATTACAAGACTTTTAGGGATTATACCCTAAGAATCTTGAAACACTCATTCAAAAGAACCTATGCACCCCAATGTTCATAGCAGCACAATTTACAATAGCCAAGTGCTGGAAGCAGCCTGAGTGTCCTTCAGTATATGAGTGGATAAAAAAAACTATGGTACAGTTACACAATGGGATACTATGCAGCAGAAAGAAGTAAGGAGCTTCTACCCTTCGTGACAGCATGGATGGAGCTGGAGAGTATTATGCTGAGTGAAATAAGCCAGGCGGTGAAAGAGAAGTACCATATGATCTCACCTACAGTGGGACCTGATCAACAAAACAAATAAGCAAGCACAATATAACTGGAGATACTGAAATTCAGAACAAACTGACAGTAACCAGAGGGGAGGGGGGAGGGAAATAGTGGAGGAAAGAAGGGAAAGGGTCATCAAGGAACATGTATAAAGGACCCATGGATAAAACCAAAGGGGGGAAGGATTGAGGGTGGGAGGTGGGAGGTGAGGGTGGGTGGGGCGGGGGAAATTGGTGGTGGAAAAATGGAGACAACTGTATTCGAACATTAATTTAAAAAAACAAATTAAAAAAGTGAAGACCCCCCCCCAAAGATATTATTATTCAATGCTTTCTTGTATGGATTTTTGTTTTTCCCAGGAATAGGCAGGCAACTAAGCACTGATGGATCCTCACCGCCTTAATAAATCTCAACTGCCTGGCAGTGCCTACAGGTCTTTCCTGATGCATTTTAGGGTCTATCTCTGCAGCCTAACCACCATTATCAATAAACTACCCACAGCTGCCCAAAGGACTCTATCTCCAGGCCATTTCCATTCACATCCTTTTCCCCATGCCTCCTATGCCCCCTCCTTCCCTTCACCCCGTTCACTAGACTAGCTCCTGTTCTTCCTTCCAGGAGTCAGCTTGCGGGTCCTCTCTCTGGGGAGACCCTCTTTTCCTCCCCATTTTCTTCTGGGCTAGGTATCTCCCCTCTGTCTTCCAGCAAACTATCCTTACATCCTTCCCAGCAGTCATCACACTACTTGTCCATGTTTATTCACACGTTTTTCCCAACTGCGTACCCTCTGAGATCCCTGAGGTCAGGGATCATGTCTTATGCATTTTGTTTGTATTGACCGTTTTTTTTTAGAGAGAGAGGAAGGGAAGGAGAGAGAGAAACGCCGATATATTGTTCACCTATTTATGCATTCACTGGTTGATTCTTGAATGTACCCTGACTGGGGATATCAAATCCAAAACCTTGGTGCCTCAGGGCAGTGCTCCAACCAACCGAACTGCCCAGCCGGTGCCTTCATTTTGTATCATAGTGTACCTAGTTATTCAGTGTGTATCTTTGAACTCATGGGATGGTTTCTACTTCTTGATGTTAAGAAGGACCTGAGAGGAGAAAAAAGTAGTGCCCCCAGATCCCCTGGCATCCACGTGGACTTGGCTGTATGATGACGTCCTCAGACGCTCTTAGGAAAGATGGGTACAGGATCATCAATCATAACTCTGAGAGAGGAAGGGAGGGAGGGGACCACCAGACAGGCAGCCCTGGAGGCAGGCAGAGGGCTACTGGTGGATATGAGAGCCCCTTAGGCAGCCAGGGTCTGAGTGGTTTCAGCACTGGTGTAGGACCCTGGAAGTTATGCATGTCCTACAAGTCAGCTAGCGTGGCCGGTAGCAGCAGTCTTTTCCTCAGCTGGAGCTAGAATATAAGCAGACCTGTTGAGTGCAGCGGGAATCTTCTGAAACTGAGTGAGATTAAGCTGTCGTGTGATTTATTTTATGCAGTGTTTACAATCCAGGTCGGCCTGGTCATTTGAAGGAGGCAGATAGTTGGAGTAGGGGCGGGACCTCTCCTCTCAGGGATATGGTATACTGTTTCATATTATCTTCTTGCAGTAGCACATGGCAGTCCTTGTTTTGCTGTTCAGAGCACCCATGACTCTCTAAGGTTTAAGGTTGCCCAATATCCCTTGTTCCTCCAGCCATTCTTCTTATGTTCTCTCCAGCCTGCTCTTCTTCCTCATGCAGACAATCATCACTCTGTAAACATACCAAACATTTTGGCACGTCCCTGCCCCTGCTCTTGGTCTCTTGCACTTGAAGTTGTTTCCCTGTTGCCAATTGTGGTAGAAATGTTGGTCCTCTTTTAAGGCTCATCTGTGGTGCCACTTCTTCTGTGGGGCCTTCTCTGATTCTCTCCTTTCTCCCCCACCTACCATGAAGCCGTGTGCACTAAGAGCCTTTGTTAGAATGTGACTCTTGGCATTGTGTTTATATGCAGCCCCTGAATGCAGCTGAGTCCTTTGACCAGCAATGGGCTCAGCACTTTGAGCTTCTCCCCTGCAACAAATCCCAGCTGCAACGCCCTGATGAATGGAGATTTTACTGAAGGTTTTACAAAGCACTGCGCAGCATCTCACACTACAAAACTGCAGCAACTCCATTTAAACATTTGTTCCCTCACCTCAGCTCCTTCCTCAGCTACTCTTTTCCCTTTAGACATCCTCTCTCTGGGCCTCTCTCAAGCCACAAGCTTGGGTTTCCTCCCTTTCTATGATCTCTGCCATCTTTGTCCCAGACAACCCCCTCCACCCCCCTCAACCCTATCTCTTTTTCAGTAATTTGCATTTTTACACTCACTACCTTTCAAACAAGAAAGTTCCAGTCTTCAGAAAATAAAGAATATTATAAATGGCAAATTATCCACCCCCCAACCCCCCTATTCCTCCACAGACATGTTTAACATCTCAGCAAGTCTGTTACACAGTGCCTCTCAGAGTGTTGAGTGAAGGGGAGAGTAAACACATTATTTGCTCATGGCACTTGAGTCTCTCCAGTCTTGAGGCCCCCCCCTTCCCTCCCTTCCTCTCTGAGGTAAGAGTTACTCAGCTCTGAAGCCCTTTTGGATGCAGAGGTCTGACTCTCCCTGGCTTTGTAGTTAACAGGGAAGAAAGGTTTGAGTTGCCCCTCTGGGGTGCCACTCCCACCCCACGCAGACAGTCGTGGGCTTCACTAGGCCAGTTAAAAGTTGGGGTCAGACATAGTAGCATCGCCCTGACTCGTGCGGCTCAGCTGGTTGGGCGTTGTCTTGCAAAGCAAAAGGTCACCTGTTTGATTCCCGGTCTGGGCACATGCCTGGGTTGCAGGTTCAAAAAGGCAACCAATTGATGTTTCTCTCTCACATCAATATTTCTCTTCCTCTCTTTCTCCATCCAATCCTCTCTCTCTAAAAACAAACAAACAAACAAACAAATAAAATCTTTTAAAAACATAGTAGCATTAGGCTTCACCAAGGAAGGATATAGCTGGAAAATTGTCCATTTCGAGATCTTGGAAAAGAGGTACGCCTTCTGCCACCTGGAGGGCAAGCTCCCTCTCCCCTCCCTGAGCTTTTCCCTCAGGTGTGCAGTCTGCCACAAGGTGTTTTTCCTCACAACTGAAACAAAAGTGAGCTTTCTGTCTGGGAGTGGGGGGGTGGTGGCAACCCTTGCTTTGTTCTTGAAACTGTCCTTCAGAGATTGAAGCCCATGAGATGCCAGGAGTTGGTGCCTTGGTGACCCACAAATCCTGTTTGTACTTGTCCCACTAAATGCAGATAAGGGTGACTGGTCATTGCTGTGAATCCTGGGCTCTGACCTCAGGAGGCTGAGGCATACTTGTGTCCTCCCTGTACCGTGATGCCAATCCCTGCTCTTCTCTTTATTCTTCTGCCACAAGGACACCTGATTTTACCTTCCTTTCTGCTTACTTACTTCCCTAGCAGTGAGAATTCAAGTGGCCCCTCTGCTCTTAGAAGAAATCTGGTATTTCGTCATGACTGCTCTAGGTAGGCCTGATTCTCCAAGGGATACCACATATCACCTGTTCACATGACGTGTTGCGAAACCCTCTCAGGTATGAAACCATGCCTTCTCCTACTCATGGCATCTGGTCACAAGCTCAGGCCAGTTTTAAAAATGACCATATTCACACCCTTAGCGCTGCTCAGCAGTCTGCCCCGTGGATGGTATGAGTCCATATGATATTCCTGTTTCTGGTCCTAGTGGACTTTGATTTCATCTCCAGTTCCTTGTCACCCTGTGACATTTAAGAGGCATGTAATAATTCCAACCTGATATTATGCTGTCCCTGGCACTACTTTCCTTCCAAATGCCAGCAGTTTCTGAGAATGTGTCTTTTCCATCCGTGGTTCCCTTTTGCTTGATGGGCAGCCCTCCCAGGAATCCTTCAGCAGGTATGAAAGGTCTGGACCTGTCCAAGAATATTTGCTGCAGACCTCTCCTGTTCCTGGTCCTTAGGTTTCTCACGAAATTGTGTCTGTAGAGGCTGGCACACCAATCTCCAGACCAAGAATTCTCACTTCAGTAAGTTCACTTGAGGCTGTTGTTACCGGTCCGAAGTCCACCTGCCCGATGCTTCAGAAGGCCAAAACTCAAAACAGCAGAGTTTGGAGTAAGGAAAGGTTTATGGATTGAGAGGCTACCGACCAAGAAAATGAGAGACCTAGTAGCGCTTCAAATCCGTCTTAAGAAAGTACAGAGTTCAGGCTTCTTTTATGTCAAGGTAAGGGGGAAACGGAAGGGGCAGGAGATGATGACAAAACCGTAGACATCTGGGCACCAGAGGGGCCTGAGGAAGACTGCTCTTAGTCTGTTGACCCTAGTTGATGTGAGTCTGACCATAATGTTCCTGCAAATCTTTGATAACAACACATACTTCCCTTATCTCCACAACATACCTTCTGGTAAGGGGCTGTTTTTGTAAAACTCAAGCCACAGGCAGAATTTCTCTGATGATTAGCGTGTCTACGTGCAAGAAGCTAGTTACCTGAAGGCCGTGGAGCAAAGCAGGCTTGTCCAAGATAGAGTCAGAGAGGCCGAACATTTTAGCCTGTTACATGGTGCTCATCAGGTGCTCTGCATGAAGCATCCATTTTGAACAGTGAAACTTTCCAAAAGTTCTAATGCAGATGTCAGAGCAGTTCCCACACACCGATCGCCCAGGGACACCCTAGTTGTGCAATGCCGTTTTTCAGTCCCTTCCATCAGCTCAGCATTTTGATAGTCCTGTCCTTGGACTCCCTATAAAGACTTCGAATCTAATTGTTTCCGGTGGGGCTTGGCAGGTGAAGAATCTAGGTTCAAAATTTAGCTTTGTTTTTTTAGTAGCTATATATCCTTGTGTGAATTACTTAATATTTCTAAATTTTCTCATCCGATAAAAACAGCTACCTCATAAAATTATGAAAATGAAGTAAAAAACATATATATATATATCATGCCAGGGATATAGTAAGTGCTCAATATAAACCGAAATTATTACTATTTTTTATTGTTCCCTCCCCCACCAATTCTGGCTATGTTCTGTATGATTTAAGAATGAGAGGGGCAGCTCTTTCCTCCCTGGCTACTTGAAGATCAGCCAACATCATGAATGACACAGTAACTGCCCAGACCAGAAAGTTCATGGTCAACAGACTACTTCAGTGAAAACAAATGATCATTGACGTCCTTCATCTTGAGACAGCAACAATACCTAACACAGAAATTTGGGAAACACTAGCCAAAATATATTAGACTACACCATATGTCATCTCTGAATTTGGGATTCAGAACCCATTTTGTGGTGGCAAAGCAACTGGCTTTGGCATGATTTATGATTCCTTAGATTATGCAAAGAAAAATGACCTTAAACATAGACTTGCAAGACATGGACTGTATGAGAAAAGACCTCAAGAAAACAGAGAAATGAATACACAAACAGAACGAAAAAGGTCCGGGAAACTTCAGAGGCCAATGTTGGTACTGGCGAAAAGTGAGCTGGAGATTGGACACAGAGGGAGTAAAGGTTCTTCAGTGACTTTCTGTGGTGATTGAGCAGATTTTTCATCAGAGGATTAATAAAATAAGAACTTTAAAAAATGAATAAGAGAGGCCAGGGAGGGAAGAAGAGTAAAAAAAGCATATAATCTCTATTATCTAGATTTGAAAAACAAGCCTGAAGAAATAAGGGATTTAGAAGCCTAGAAAACAAAGCCAGCCTTTCCTGAACACTCGCTAGAGTCCTGGTCTCCGATTTCTTTTGTCTTTCCCACTGGGCTTCTATAAGATAAAAAAGAGCCAGAGCTAGACTGAGAATGAGATAAGATGCCACAACAATGGCCACCATGAACCGTGGTTCCCTCCCTGACCAAGGCGTTATTGGTGGAAATTAGGCTCTTCAACGAGATGATGAAGAAAGCATTCCAAAGACCCACTCATGGGAGACTGTGATGTGGCAAGTTTTAGTTCAGTAGAAATCTGCCCCTGGGTTTTCAATTTCCCATCTCCCTCCACCCTGCTATGGAAAAGGTTCAATGTGTCTTCAGCAAGGGCAAGACAAAGGCCAGTGCCCAGAGTTTCTGTTTCATATTAAACCTTTGTCCTTTTAGAGCCCATGTAGTCTGCTGTGGGCCCATGTGGCTGCTAGACCCACAGGGTCGCATGCTCCTGAGCAAGAGAGCATGTGAACAAATGGGGCAAATGTGGGAGAGAGAGATAGAGAACTTCTTTCTTCCCCTGGGGTTATAACCAGGAACTTCTTCAAAATAACCAGTCGACTGCCCAAGCTCCTGTGGGCTTTTGATAGGTCCACCCCCCAGTTAGACTGACAGGCCTCTATGGCCAAGCACCTCCCCCTGTGTCTCCCAACAATCCAGGAGGGCAGACAGTACTCCTGGGGAGATTTCCTGTGCTTCTAGGATTAAGTCACTTCTGTGGCAGTCCCCTGGAGTGTGTGAATTACTCTGCAAATGCTATAGCTTCCTGGCTAAGCAAGAGGACTTACACTCCCTGTTTATTAAACTCAGTGCCTAATTCCCTTTGCTCTTTTTCTTATTAATAACTTGTCAACTACCTATGGTCACAAAGGAACTGATAATAGTTAGGGGTTGAGGTATTCCTGTTACTGGAAAGGAGACCGGATCCTAGCGGGTCTGCCCAGGGCCAGCCCGTAGTGTGTGTGTTATTGGCTTCACGCAGGGAACATTTCATAGCACAAGATCAGGTGATTTGGAGAGTACATTTATTAAAGCTGGGGATAGTGAAAGAAGGAAGGACTTAAGGTAGAAGAAGCAACAGGAGACTAAGCTGGGCTGCTTTGGCTCTCTAGAAATGTTATGGGAAAAAAGTGGGCCAATGCAGGGTTGCTGTCGCTCACTGGAAAGTCAGAGAAAAGAGGGCCTTGGAAACAGGTTCAGGGGGTTAGCCCCGGAGGAGCTGCTGCTGCCCAATGCTCCCCAGGTTGCAAGTGTTTTGGGGACCCTTAGAGTTTAGGAGATGCATGCCTTTTGGGGAAGAAGAGAAGGAAGGTAAAGGCACAGGCATTCTTTGGGGAGGGAGAGTGCATGCTGAGTCCTTTGTTTTCAGGGTTTTTAAAGGCTGGGAACTTAGGGGCAGTCTTAGGGGAAGATCTCAGTAGGATATTCTTCGCCTTTTCAGGTGTGCCCTTTCAGGGTTGTGGTCTCTACTGACTGGTCAGCACCAGGGCCAGAGGTCATTAGTCGTTGCAGCTCATCCTAGTGTCACCTGCCTGGGTGTGCTGCTTTTCTGGTCCTGGAGCTGAAATACAACTGAGGTCTAGATGCTATCTCTAGGGGGAAGAGGTCATGGTTCTAAACTTCGTGACCAGCAATATGCCAGGGGAGGAAAGGCCACCCTGGGGGCTAGGCCCGGCATTGGTTTTGCCCCTTGTTAGGCACCTGGGCTTTCTGCCCTGCTGACCTTCTGTATCTGGCTATAAATTGTTCAGCCAGTTTTCAGCTATTTGTCTTAGTTTTCCCATTCCATTTGCCAAGGAATTTTCCTAGCTTCTTACTATCCTGCCTCAGATCTATGTTTTTTTCAGTAAGCTTTTGACATAAAAAAAAACTGTACAACTATACATTTTTAAATTTTAAAAAGTGTTAAAAAAACCCCCAACCCTTGCCTAAGTAATGTGATTTTAAAAAGCACCCATACTCACTATTGTGCAATCTCCTTTGCTCCTAGCCCCAGATCTCTCCGTGACTGGCCTATAAAACAGCAAGGCCCCAGGTCACCAGCACATAGGGCCAGATACTCTTGACCCTGCTTGTGACAGTATTGCAAACACATGCCTAACATACTTTGGAAAGCCTGCTTGCTTCTATTACTGGTACATGAAAGTTTTGCTCCGGCAGCAAATATCTAAATTTAGATGCTTTTCAGGATGAACTCTGAATGATCTTTGTCCCAAAGACTAGTAGGAAATTGGAGGGCACCTTTCTTTGTATTTATTAATTCAAATGCCAGAGTTGATATTTTGTAATGCACAACTTTTAAAGATTGCCATATTAATAGAAAATGGAACAGACAAATGTAGGGAGTATTGAAGATTTCTCCTTTCCAGTTCTCATAAGAATTTCACTGTGCATACTTTTGTTTTTCACCTGAGAGAGCCAAGCATTACCGTATTATAGTAATACATCATAGTAATACTTTGCATACTCAAGTTAAATAAGAACAAATCCAGAGTAAAATTTCTTACCCTGGTAACTCCATGGAGTGTTTAGAATTAATACAATTTAGGAACTTAGTTCTTATATCATGTCAAAATGCTTAAATGTTGTTATTTAATTGAAGAAAAGACAATTTCCCTAATGAGAAAACTTTAAGGGATGCTGAATTTAATTTAATGAAAAAGTAGCTCCACCAATGGGTGTTTTTTTTTTTTTTGGTACAGTCGAGGTACTTTTTTTTAACAGGAGAAAATCAAAGTTTTAATATGTGAGCATGTGGAATTCACATAAGCATGAACATTCCAAAGACAGTGGCAACATTGGGTATATGAGGCATTTTTGGACAAAGGAGAAAGGGAGGGCAGCATATCAGATTTCAGGAGTGAGAATGGGAGGTTTACAGGTAGGTGAGGAAGAGGGGAACACGCAAGGCTGGGCAAATTCTTGCTAGGCAGCTCAGAAACAATGGGATACAGCGGGTGTCTAGGTGGGCAGGTAGGTGCCTGCCTGAAGCCCTCTGGTTTGCCATACTTAATTCAAATTAGACTAAGGTGAGCATCCTAAGATCCTCTTCCTAAAGCAGATTTCTCTGTCTGATTCTCTTGGGGCAGGAAATGAGGGAGGGTCAAAGTCTCCCTCTGAATCCTGTTTGTGTGTTTATTCATTTATTATTTATTTCTAGAGAGAGGGGAAGGGAGGGAGAAAGAGAAGGAGAGAAAAATCGATGTGAGAGAGAAACGACGATTGGTTGCCTCTTGTTTGTGCCCCAACGGGGCACTGAATACTGCAACCCATACATGTGCCCTGGCCAGGTAACGAACTGGTGACCTTTATTTAGCTCTGTGGGGTGACGGCCAACCAACTGAACCATACCAGTCAGGGCTGAGTCCTGTTTCTTAACAAACGTCTTAAAATCATATCTCCAAAGAGGCAGCTTCAGGGTGGGAAACTTTTGTCCCTTTAGTCCCTCTTTTAAACTTTAATTAATAAGTTTCACATTCTAGAAGCTAAGTTGGTAGGTTGTTCCTTATTTCTTTGATCCAAACATTTAGTCCTGAGAATAAATGACGTTAGTTAAATTGCTGAGCCTTATTTCAGGAGACAGTGAAACGGATGGGCTGCCAAAGTGAGGCCTGTATTGTGTAAGCAAGTAATCAGGTATTTAATAAGAGGTATGTCTGTAAAAACAAACAAACAAAAAAGGCTAAGGATCCGAGCAAATGATACATAAACCAGTTGCTGAGTCTGTAAGGCTGTCTGTTGAGAAGACTTTTAGGTGTAAGTATTAAAGCTGCCTTTGCTGGAAGGCAGGCAGGCAGTGGCTATCCGATAGGTTCTCCTGGTCTGCCATCATCAGGGGTTCAGGTAAATCCTGTGTGGCTCACATAGCCTCAGTCACTGAGACTGTGTGAGCGAGAGTCGTTGTGATAATTTCTCAAGTTTGCATCATGCCCTTTAGTTGCAATTTGAAAATGCAAGGCTTAGGAAAGAAAACAGTTTCACTTTTCAGTGATTTCAAGTCAAAGGATGGGAGAAAAATGAAACATTAGTTTCTAAAACTGTAAAGACAGTTAACAACTAGATCTAATATCCATAACCATGTGTTATAGTTCTTTCTGAAACACATCTTTTTTCCTCTATGAATCACCTTCATTTTAATCAAAGATCGCTAAACTAAGACTAATTTATTTAATTCAGAAGTCTAGCTTCAATGAATTTAGCCCAATTATTTGCATAAACACAATGAGAATATGACTTGATCATATATAGGTTCTCTTAAGTCTGCTTTGCTGAAATTTCGTAACGAATTTCCAGGTTGAACTTTAATTAGCCTCTCCAGGCTAAGAAGCCGAGCCACATAGTTGACATCAGCCTCTGCCTGCAATACCTATAGATATGAGTGAATTCCTCAGGTTTAAGGTCTCCCAAATGTTTTGAGGTTCTTTCTTTGCCACCTCCCAGGAAAGCAACCTCTGTTCCTTACCAGGAGAGACTGCTGTGAACTATGTAAGCAAGGTTTACAGCCAGGTACCAGGCTGTTTTTTGAAGGGATTTTTATTAGCTTTCAAAGTCAATTTTAATTCCTTAATGCTTTCTGGTGACATCCAGGTCTACATGTCTCTTTCCAGTCAAAACAATCAAGGTATTTTTTATTTATTTAAAAATTTTTACTGGGATATATTGCATATTGGCAATTAAAAATTATACATACTTATGGTGTATAATTTTATGGTATGCACATGAAGGGGGACCTAAAAATAAACAGAATTATCTTCTGGGGGGCATGTCCCTTGCAACACTAACTCCCTCTAGGTTAGTGTTCTAGGAACCCATATGTATCAAAGTACCAGCTGGTGTTATTGTGAGAGGCTGTGTTCCAGGTTTCAGTGAATTTTTTTTGAAGACTCAACACATTTGCCCATTTCATATTGGGCAATTTATGAGTGCACCTGCCCACACCGTGCTGAGCGTTCAGCACTTTTTGACCACAAAAAAGTTATGACCCTTACGCATCACACTCCTTATTCACGTGATCTTGCCCTGAGTGACTTTTTTGTTTGTTTGTTTCCCCAGATGAAAAAAGTCATCAAAGTGAAAAGTTTTGCTGATGTGGAAGAGGTGAAACAAACAAAAAAAATGGCAGAAGCACCGAAAGGAATCAAAATCAACAAGTTCAAACCCTGTATTGAGTAGTGGAAAAAAATGTCTTAATAGGTATATTGCATCAAATGGAGATATTTTGAAGGTGACTGCAGTTTAAATATGTAAGAACAAATACACAATTTTTAATGAATAAATTCTGTTTTTGGGTGGATCCCCTCTTGTATATATTGTGAAATGATTACCACAATCAGGGTAATTAATATAAGTATCACTTCAGTTACTGTTTTCTTCTTTTCTTTTTTATGTGGTGAAAACACTTAAGACCTACCTTCTTAGTAGATCTCAAGTGTGTAATAAAATATTGTTAAGTATAATTACATTGTTGTACATAAGTTTTCTAGAACATATTCACCTTGTGAAACTACATACCCTTCAACCAACATCTCATTTCCCCCACCACACAGGCAACAGCCATTCTGTTATCTGTTTCTATAGTTTCAACTTTTTTAGATTCCACTTATAAGTGAGATCATGCAGAACTCGTCTTTCTATGTCTGGTTTATTTCACTTAGCATAATGTCCACTAGATTCATTCATGTTGTTACAAACGGCAGGTCTTCCTTCTTTTTCAAGGCTGAATAATATTCCACTGTATATATCCACTCACCAGCATATCTTCATGGAGAGTTAATAAAATATATTTGGATTCAGATGAACTGGTTCAGATCCTGGCTCTGGTACCAGTAACAGGGTGATGGTGGATGATTTATTTAACTGCTTTGATGGTCAGTTTTTAGTTTGAAGATACAGTCTCATAATACTTTAAACAACTTTTTAAAATTTATTTACTTTTAGAGAGAGAAGGGAGGGAGGAAGCGAGAAACATCAATGTGTGAGAGATACATCAGTTGGCTACCTCTCTCATGCCTCCAACTGGGGACCTGGCCTGAAACCCAGGCATGTACCCTGATTGGGAATCAAACCAGTGAGTAACCTTTTGGTTTGCAGGCTAGCGCTCAATCCACTGAGCCACGGCAGCCATGGCTTAAGATTTTTATTTATTTTTAGAGGGGGGGGGTCGGAGAAAGAGAGGGAGAGAAACATCATTGTGTGGTTGCCTGTTGTGTACCCCATACTGGAGACCTGGCCTGCAACCCAGGCATGTGCCCTAGACTGGGAATCCAACCGGTGTCCCTTTGGTTTACAGGCTGGCACTCAATCCACTGAGCCACACCAGCCAGGGCTAATAATACCTTCTTATTATGAAAATTAAAAGATGGCTTATAGGCCACAATAAACGGTAAGTATTATTTAGTCAACATATAATGGTAAGTATTATTCTGTCAAGATATAATAAGTACTATTATGACAGGACACAACCTTGAGTTGACATGTTCTAGCAAAAGACTATTCTTCCTGTTTAACAAGGAGCGCAACATGTGGTAATGGAAAAAATACAGAGAAAAGAGAGGGATCCTGGGGAGCCCTGTCGTAAGTTACTCAGTCACCCTGGACAAATCACGTAACTCCTTGGGCCCCACTTTCCTCATCTCAAAGGAGCACTGTGCCTGGTGCTGCACCCATGGGGGAGCTGGCTAAACTATTTCCAAAGGGCTTTCTAGTTTTGAAAGTATAGAAAGTCTGCATAGTTTTTGATTGAAAGGACTTTGGTGGAAAAAATGCTTTTAGTACAAGAAGCACCCAAATCAGGACATATCTGGGGGCACATATAATTCTTTAGGAAGAAATTTGGTGAAGAGGCTACAAATGACCGGAAATCAGATTCTAGCTTGGGGAGGGAAAGCCTGCTTGACCAGCTAAGGAGATTTGGGAGGACCCAGCTGCTCACTTGGGGATCAAACTGAACTCCATTCTTCTATTGAACCTTTAACACTGCTCTCCCACTCCTGAAGCAACAGCCTCCACAAAGTCTTTGCCCTGTTCATGGCCCTTCTTGTGGGACTCCCCAAATTCAGCTCCAAGCTCTCACTATTTTTAGCTCCCAACTCAGGAAATGTTTGGAGTAAACAATCACACGCCCTAGGGAATTTATGACACGCCTAGCTTGCACTCCCCCCTTACCTTCTTATTAATAACCCCTTGCTTTAAAAGGAAGAAACAAACAGTTTTTAAAGTTTCCTTACCCCACATTTAAAAGTGTTACATGTCGACTATAGAAAAGTTTGTAAAGGATAAGGATATTGGGTATTATTTATCATCTCCCAACTCAAAGACAGCTACTGTTAGCAATATATTTCCAATCTCATTTTTATATCTATATTTATAGTATATCTATAGTATGTCTATAGCTATTTTTATATATATTGCATATTTGAGTTAATAGTATACATACAAAATAAGCTCTTAATATATCAACATTTACTATGTGGCTTTCTATTTCTTTCTCTCTGATGTCTTGACCGTCCACCTCTTGGCCCTTCCAATGATACTGACCTGCAGCTTGGAACTGGCTTCCATCATCATGCTATTGCTAAATGTTGAGAAGAGTTAGGGTTTTATATGCTAAAAAGGACATTTCACTCCAAACTGAAGGTGATTTAGGCTCATCAACTCTGAAGACATAAATCCCAGGGCAAATTTATTTCTGATGTTTTTCAAATTTCTTAACATACAATTACTTCTAAGGTTCCCTTACATTTTTATTTTAAATTTTATTTTCTATTCCTTCCTTTCATTTTTTATTAAAGAGAAATTAGCAATAAGATTAAAATAAATGATTCATTAAAATTTTATTCATATAGACCCATTAGCTATCCATATGATATTTGAATATTTCATATATACAGTAGTTTCTCCTTATCTGTGGTTTTGCTTTCTGTGGTTTCAGTTACCCACATTCAACCATGGCCTGAAAATATTAAGTGGAAAAACCTGGAAATAAACAGTTCAATAAACAACTCACAAGTTCCAAACTGTCCACTGTTCTGAGCAGTGTGACAAAATCTCACACTGTCTTGCTCCATCTGCCTGGGATGTGAATCGTCCCTTGGTCCAAGGAGTCGGTGCTGTGCACACTCCCCACCCGTCAGCCACGTAACTGTCTTGGTGCCACAATGCTTGTGTTTCAGTGACCCCTATTTTACTTAACCACGGCCCCACAGCACAAGAGCAGTGATCCTGGCAATTCAGGTATGCCAAAAAGAAGCCCGAACGTGCTTCCTTCAAGTGAAACGGTGAAAGTTCTAGATTTAAAACGGCATTTTATCATCTTACATCATCGGGAGAATTTGGGAGAGTACAGTATGATAAGATATTATGAGAGAGAACATTAACCTAATTTTTCATAGTGTATATTGTTATAATTATTGTTTTATTTCTAGTTGTTATTGGTAATATTTACTGTGCCTAATCTACAGATGAAACTTTACCATAGGTTATGTATTAATGGACAAAACATAGTATATATAGGGTTTGGTACTATCTGTGGTTCAGGCACCCCTGGAGGGTCATGGAACATGTCCCCTGAAGATAAGGGGAGGGGTTACTACCACCCAGGCAGGGGATCAAGGCTGTCCGAAGTTTCAGGTCAGGGGCTTGATTATAAGCCACTCCTATTTCATTAGCAGGTTCTGGGTGGAATTGGTCCCAAGACTAAGGCGCAGAGGCCTGAATTATTGGTCCAGGTGCCTCAAATTGCTCAGGAATTAAATTTTCCCTGGAGTGTAAGGTTAGGTTGAATCTGCAATCCAGAGAGGTCAAGTTTAAAGAACTTCAGGGCAGGGAGCTGTACAGTGCTGCTGGAGATACTTCCCTCTGCTCGTTTGATAAACACCCCAGCTTTGTTAAAGAACCTCTGGGGAGCTGAGGCACCTCAGGTCCAGTTGACAGGTCTGACTCTGCTCAGAATCCGAGATTCTAAAGACCTGAACGGATAGCCTGGTTGATTAGAGCACCCTCTCCATATGCCGGGGTTGTGGGCTCAATCCCTAGTCAGGGCACACTCAAGAATCAACCAATGCATGCATAAATAGGTAGACCAACAAATCAGTGTTTCTCTCTCTCCTTCCTTTCTGTCTCTCTCTAAAATCAATAAATAAAAATTTAAGAAGAATTTATAAAAAAAGAATCAGAGACTTCTGAGTCAAAATTTAATGGTAACTGCAAAGCTAGGTGGGGGAAAAAAAAAAAGAAACAGTGGCAAGTGCAGACAAAGAGATAGAAAGATCAAAAATAGAGAGCACTTGGATTGTCTGAGCTTGTCTGAGCTAGTTTCCGTGCTGTTAACTGTAACCAGGAGCCACTCAAATGCCTGCTGATATCACCACCAGAAATAAAATCTGACTCCTCCTCTGGATTGCTACCTTCACTAACAAAGTGTTGTGGCTCTGTGTGTGCTAAAGACAGGACTGAAGGCTATTGCAAGGGTGCTGGCTGAGTGGGTGGCCAGCAGGGGCAGGGAGTAGGGAGTCAGGGGCATGGTGGAAGCTGAGGGCTGGTCACCAAGGGGCTCAGACAGAATCCAGGCGAGCCGTGGGCATAAAGAGGTATCAGATTAGTGAACGATTAGAGGGAAGCCAGGTTCTCTGATTTACAAAGTTCTGAACCAGAGGAGTGAATAAGGCAGAATGGAAGCTGGGGTCTGAGAAAGCACCAGGAAATTTCCAAATTTCCCTGTCAGGTCACAGCTCTGAGGCTTTGGATCAGGCTTTTATAATGAAAAATTAAGTTAATTTTAATGTATTAGGAATGGCTCATGTTTTAAAAATTTATCTTAAATTAGATTAAATTTTATAGACAGCTGCACCCAGAGGATGGTCTTTCTAGGCCTTCACGGAACTAGATTTCTAAGGGAAGCTCCGCGTGCACCTGCTCCCTTACTTCCCCAGAGGCCCGGGCCGGGGGGCAGTTGTCTTTGTACAGATGGGGTTCATTTGAGCCTCAGGGCTTGTTTTTGGAATTTTCCGTCAGGATCCTGCCTCCCAGCTCTTGGGATAGGAACAAGGGTGGAATTACAGAAAACATAAAAAAACAGTGTAAACAGTGAAAACAACCCCCCCCCCCAATTCCATTCTCCAGAGGCAATCATTCTGCATCTTCATCTGTGGAAGAGTCCTGCTTATTATAACAGGATTGTGGTGTTAGGTAGGGGAGAAGCTATTTTTAACATTTTGGTGTATTCTCTTCTAGTCTTTTTATTAATTTAAGCATTTTAAACATGATTGGAACCACACGGTATATATGATTTTTATTTCACCTTTTTTCCTTAGTAATGTATCATGACTGTTTTTATGGTTACCAAATAGTGTATGTGTATGTGTGTGCTCCTTTCAACTTGTCCTACAAAGCAGATGGTGGGCTGGATTTCGTCGGGGAGCTGGCAGTTGGCTGACCCCTGAAGCAGAACAAAGGGCAGCCTCTGACAACAAAGAAAACAATGGCGCTACCCTCCTTAGGGATGCAGAGGTGAATGGGTCACATCTGCACCTACAGGAAACGCACTATCGAGGTTGTTCAGGGAGCTAGAGGGTAAGGAGTCAGGAGGTGAGATTGAAATAAAATTTCTTTCTGTTTAATTCTGTTTAAGCCCCATTTAATCTGTGGTTTCCCGGGTCCATATTTTGTCCCAAACACAGGAGGGTACACTCCCTGAGAGAGGAAAGCGAGAACTTTAACTCATAACAGATTTTCCAGGAAGCCCAGCGGAGAGGGCCCATTTTTGTCTTCGGTGGCCCTGCCTCCACCATCACTTTGGGCAGACGTTTAGTCTAGGCCCCGCCTCTGGGGGCAGTTGGGTGCAGGTAGGAGCCAAGGTCTTGAGAAAAATATTTTTTAAAGTTTCACTTTTGATGATTGCTGTATCTTTTATCATATGATTGAACCATAATTTATTTTTTGTTTTTCAAAATATTGGGTATTTAAGTTGCTTCTAAAGGTTTGCTGTTAAAACACTGTAAAAAACACCTTGCTACATAAATCTTTCTCTTAAATGTAGCTAGTTTGTTAGTATTAGTTGGGGGAGAAACTATTTCAACATCTTGGTATATTCCCTTCTAGTCTTTTTATTAAGTATTTTAAACATGATTGGGATCATCCTACATACATAATTTTCTTTTTTTGAAAAATTAAACAAACAATTTCTACCTTGGAACTGGTACAGTTCCAAGGTAGAGAAAGTGGAGCAGGCAGGGCCTTGTGCCCCTCCCCACCGCCGATGGAGGCAGTGGGGGCACTGGCACGTATACAGTCACAGCAAATTGGCAGAAGAAAAACACAACACATTCTTGGCTAGAGGCAGAGAGATAAAGCAACGTGCATGGGGGAGCCCACAGCGAGGACGCGGTCCCTCTGCTCCTCCTGCCAGAGTTTCCCCTTTGGCCCAAAGGAAGACTTGGCTGTACACAGAGGCCCAGCTGGGAGCATCACGTGTTCCTGCTCCCTGGCTTCTGTGTCCTTGGCTCTGGGGCAAAGGAAGGTAGAAAGGGAGACAAGTCGATTCTGCACCAGTCTTGCTCTAGGCCACCAAGGAAATAGATGAATAGATTATTCCATTTTCTTTAACTTCTCTTTCCTTGGCACCGTTGCTTTGCAAAGATAAGGCAGTATGAGCAGTAGGCTCAGGAAGAAGACGTGGCCAAGAAAATAGACAGATTTATACACCTCATGTGTCCCATGTGAAGAGGCAGGAGGCAATCACTGAGTAACCCATGAAGAGCCAGAGGATGGTCTGTGGCACCAAATAGTAGAAGGGTTGTAGGATAATAATGGAAGCCAGGTTGCTCAGGGTGAGGTTGTCTCCAGTTAGGCTGGCAGCCTGTCTTTCCATGATAACAATGAAGAAATCCATCTGGAAGCAGACCAGGTATCCAGAGCATGGGCCATGCCAGAGGGCCAAGAATAGCAATGAGAGACCCTGAGATAGTTCTTTATTTCCAAAGAACTTGAGTCACTTGAAGAAGTAACAGGCCACCCAGGCATTGGTGTCGATGTTGAAAGAGGCAATGGTGCCAGTGAGGCAGGGGGTCGTTTCAAAGAGCCACACCTCATGTCAGCAAAGGCATCCCGCTTTGCTTTTCCATTTCATTAAAGTCGTCAAAGCCCAGCTCTGGCAAAATGCATACTCTTTCTGTGACCAGACAATAGGTGACATATTTGTACAGCACAAACTTGCTCCAGATCAATATGTACATGCAGGGGAGCCAGAAAAGGTGGTTTTCGTCATCTTCCTGTGGAGATAATTTTCTGCGATGTGGGGGCTGAGCAGACATATCCTGCCAGGTAGACAAGGCCCAGACTGAGGTGCTTGAGAGCAGGTACCACGCTGTTTGGTATCTTCCCTGGTGCGTCAGTCAGCTGTCTCTGCTCCACCTTTAAGTAGTAGTTCATTGAGAACTGGGGCCCCACCAAGAAGGCCCCATACAAGTAGAAGAAACCAGTAACTTCCAGTAGGGAAGGGACACCCGGTATGGCATATGTCTGTTGCTCAGAAGACAAGGAATTCTGATTTTTCCTTCCATCAAAGTAGTCAACAGCCAAACCAACCAGTTCCAAGGTCAGAACACAAGGAGGCATTGTGCCCTTGATATCGTTGTTGCCAGTGGCTGGGTAATAATATCCGGCAAGAAGGTAGGCCGTGGGGAAACAAAAGGAGTGAGCAGACAGTGATGGTGCAGCCCATCAGTCGCAGGATGAGGAACTGAAGGACCATACATAGCAGGGAATGGTAGAGCTGGTTTCCAAAGTTAAAATAAGCAATTGTGAGGTCCATAAAGGCGTGGACGAGATGGATGAGGTAGCTGTCCTTGTGGAAAAGGCAATGCCGATAACACGAAGCCAGGAAGATGGAGATGATGAGCCTCCGCGCCTGTTCTGACGTGCCCAGGGACGTCGCCAACTTGTGAAGGCTCGGATCTGCGAAACCCCACCACAGCACCCTTGTCCGCTCTGCCACCGCTCCCACGTCCCCCTCGGCAGTGGACTCCATCTCAG
Source organism: Desmodus rotundus (assembly GCF_022682495.2). Classification (NCBI taxonomy): domain Eukaryota; kingdom Metazoa; phylum Chordata; class Mammalia; order Chiroptera; family Phyllostomidae; genus Desmodus; species Desmodus rotundus. The sequence continues at coordinate 129,618 of NW_026527215.1, read as the reverse complement.
CTCCAGGTGCCTCCCAGGGACCACCTTAGGTCCATGCACCCCGACTGTGGGCACAATGCTGTACTTCACCCCAATTCAGCCTGGAGCCCGCCCACAGCTACATACATAACTTTTATTATCCCACCTTTTTTCTTAACAACATATTGTGATTAGTCTCACGATTACATTTTGTTTATGGATGTGGTTAGATTAGTATCTAAAAGCATAAGGCTCTTATTACACATCAATGTAATTGCTTTTCAGATAATTATACACTTCTGGTAAGGCTTCAGTCTGGAATATAGACTTTGATTAGGCTTTAACAAGGTTTTTCTAACTGAGAAGCCCTGGGCTTGTGTTCCTCACTCCCACTTCCCTCCTGAATGGAAGAGCTTGCTCTCCTTGGTATTGCCTGTTGGTCATCCCTCTGTGGAGCCGATAATCTGAGAGGAGGGAATATGTGGGGAAACTGGGATTTACTTTCTCCAACCTGTCCTGTCCATCCAAGAGTCCAGCCCATGTTCTGATCTTGTCCCAACATCTTAATCTTGAAATATTTTTTCCTGGAAGCAGTGAACTGGTGTAGAGAAATCTTTGGGTTTTGGACTTTGAGAGAACTGGGTTCAAATTCTAGTTTTGGTACTTACTAGCCGAGTGAGGTTGGTCATCTTTGAACCTCAGGTCTCATACCTGTGAAATGGGCATGATAATAGGGATGTAGTGCAAATTAGATAAAAGAAACAATGTGAAGCATAGAGCTTAGTGTATACTATGCTACATAGTTATTCTCTACTCTATTTTTCTGGCATGCAGGGACTGACCCGGGCATGGTGTTGCCATCTCAGATGAGCATTGAAGTCATCATTCTCATAATTGATGAGTGTGACTTCAGGGTGAAGGAAGCCGCATTCTTTCCAGCCCTTTGTACATCTCACTCCTCATTCTAGAGCAGTGTGGTTCCCAAACTTTACCATGCACTGGAATCAACTGGAGGATTGTTAAAACAAATATTACTAGGTCTCACATCTAGAATTTCTGATTCTGTAGGTATGCAGAAGGAGCCATGAACTTGCATTTCTAACAGGTTCTCAGTTGATGCTGATGCTGCTGGTCTGGAAACACATTTTGAAAACTGTTGTCCACGAACATTGTACTACTATTTCTGTCCTTCTGGCTAATTCCTACTCACCCTTCAAGTCTTAGCTTTGATTTTATTACCTCTAGAAAGTCTTTCTTAAACCTGAAGTCCAACTTAGGCTTCCATCATCTGTAATTTCAAGCTCCCTGGACTTATTTTCTAAAGGACACCACAGTGTTTTCTAATTGTTGTACTATTGTCTGTATCCCCCATTAGACTGTAATTACTTTGGAAAAGTGATGGTGTCTGTCCTGTGTATGGCTGTATCTCTAGCACTAAGCTCAGTGCCTCATTATATAGTAACTGCTCAATAAATGCCTGTTGAATGAATGAGTGAGCCAGACCCTGGGTAGCTGGAACCAGAGCCTAGGGACTCATGAGTGTGGGGCAGGTGAAGGGAGTAGATTCTTATGACCAGTGGCCAGGAAAGTCCAGGAATTCAGTGCCAGGGACATCACAGAATATTGCAGAAGCTATAGGTATAGGAGTTTGGTCCACCCTCTGGGTAATGAAGAGAAGGGCAGAACCCAGTTTTTATAGAAACTGAGCAGGGACTTGAGACTCAATTTCTGGTTAGAATGCTTGATCAGAATTGAAAACAGAATTCAGAACTATAATGGTCCCATTCTTGTTTGACGGTCCAACTATATGGCCTATGTTGGTGACTATTTCATGTACACTTGAAAAGGAGGTAGCTTCTGTTATTCAGTGGTGTGTTCTAAAACATCAATTAGGCTAATTTGATCAGTAGTGTCGTTCAAATCCTTGAACGTGAGAGGAAAAAAATACCCATGTATTTACCATTTTTGACATTCTTCCTTTTTTATGTCAACCTAAGTTTCCATCTAGTGTAATTTTCCTTTTGCCTAAAGAACTTTTTAAAAGCATGTGTTATATGACAGGTATATCAGTGGAAAATTCTCTCAGCTTTTTCTGGGGTCTAAAAAGTCTTATTTAACTTCACTTTTGAAGGATATTTTCATTTAGTACAGAATCCCAGGTTGTTTCTCTCTTTTTCCTCCTCCTCCTCGTTCTCCTTTTCTTCTTCTCCTTAACTTTCAGCATATTATAGATGGCTTACATGGTTTCCGATGAGAAGTTAGTGGTTACTCTATATTTTCCTCTGGATAAAATGTGCATTTTCTTTGCCTGCTTTTGACATTTTCTTCTTGTCACTCCCCCTGACCTGCCCTGCAATTTGATTATAATATGCCATGTGTGAGTGTTTGAGTGTGTGTGTGTTTATCCTGCATGGGGGTTTGTTGGGATTCTTGGATTTGTGTGTTTAGAGTTTTCACTAAATTTGGAAAATTTCAGCAAGTTTTCATTTGGTATTTTTTCTGTCCCCCCGCACTTCTACCTCTTATGTTCTTTTTTTAAAATATATTTTATTGATTATGCTATTATAGTTGTCCCATTCCCCCCCCTTTATTCCCTTCTGCCTTGCACACCCCTTCCCACCTGCATTCCCCCACCACTTAGTTCATGTCCATGGGTCATACATATAAGCTTTTTGGCTTCTCCATTTCCCATACTATTCTTAACCTCATCCTGTCCATTTTGTACCTACCATTTATGCTTCTTATCCCCTGTACCTTTTCCCCCATTTCCCCCTCTCCTCTTCCCCATTGATAACCCTCCATGTGATCTCCATTTCTGTGATTCTGTTCCTGTTCTAATTGTTTAGTTTGTTTTAGTTATTGATAGTTGTGAGTTTGTTGTCATTTTACTGTTCATATTTTTTGATCATCTTCTTTTTCTTAGATAAGTCCCTTTAACATTTCATATAATAAGGGCTTGGTGATGATGAACTCCTTGACTTGACTTTATCTGGGAAGCATTTTATCTGCCTTTCCATTCTGAATGATAACTTTGCTGGATAGAGTAATCTTGGATGCAAGTCCGTACCTTTCATGACTTTAAATACTTCTTTCCAGCCCCTTCTTGCCTGTAAGGTTTCTTTTGAGAAATCAGCTGATAGCCTTATGAGAACTCCTTTATAGGTAACTCTCCTTTCCTCCTGCTGCTTTTGAGATTCTCTCCTTATCTTTAATCTTGTGTAACTTAATTATGATGTGCCTTGGTGTGCTCCTCTTTGGGTCCAATTTCTTTGGGACTCTCTGGGCTTCCTGGACTTCCTGGAAGTTTATTTCCTTTGCCAGATTGGGGAAGTTTTCCTTCATTATTTGTTCAAATAAGTTTTCAATTTTTTGCTCTTCCTTTTCTCCTTCTGACACACCCCTATGATTCAGATTTTGGAACATTTGAAGTTGTCCCCGAGATTCCTAAGCCTCTCCTAATTTTTTTGCATTCTTGTTTCTTCATTCTGTTCTAGGTGGATGCTTATTTTTTCATTTTGTTCCAAATTGTTGATTTGAGTCCTGGTTTCCTTCCCTTCACTGTTGATTCCCTCTATATTTTCCTTTATTTCACTTTGTGTAGCCTTCATTTCTACCTTCATTTTGCAACTGAGCTCAGTCTGTTCTGTGAGCATCTTGATTACCAGTGTTTTGAACTTTGCATCAGACAGGTTGTCTATCCCTCGTTGCTTAGTTCTTTTTCTGGACTTTTGATCTCTTCTTTCATTTGGGCCATGTTTCTTTGTCTCAGTGCATCCGTTACATGTAAGGGGTGGAGCCTTAGAATAGCGTCAAACAAAGAATAGATTCTGGAACTCAGCAAAGATAGATTGTGGAAATTTAGGGTTGTTCTTTTGCCAATTGTTGTTCCTACTTTAACAGGCCCTAAGAGCCTCATTGTCTTTTTAGAGGAGATTTAATTAAAAGTTCGAGAAACTCATTTAAACTTGGATAAGCTAAAAAGAGACACAAGACTACAAGGGTGCCTCGCAGAACCAAAGATCTAGAGAGAGCTTCATGAGGCACAGGTTGGGTGCTGGAAAGCCACTGGAAACTAAGTTGTCTATCCCTCCTTACCTCGCTTTGTGAGGCTCCATGGTCTTTCATTTCTGTTCTCTCTATGGTATGATTCATTTTCTTCTCTCCTTTGCTTTTATGTCTACTCACCCTCCCATCCATCCTCTTAAGTACCCACAAAGCCTGACTAAAATGGCTAATCCAATGCCAAATTTCCATGAAGGACAATCTGATCATCCCAGGTTGGCCAGTTGTTTATCTTTGGACCAATCAAATGTGACCAAGAGAGTAAAATCAACAAGGCCATGTTTATGGAAAGTACCTCCTCAGGAAAGGGCAGTTCTCAGAGGAGAAACCCAATAACCATATGTTGTTGATGTTCATTGCAAGGACTCATCATCAAGAGAAATATCATCATACAATTAACTAATTAATTAATTAGTAACAGCCTTATTCTAAAAGAGGATATGAGGGAACTAAATCTGAAAGTATGCACAGGTACAGACTTTAACAAAATAAGCCCAGAAAATAAATCAATTTAGTGTTAAAATGCTTTACTCTAAAAAAATTTCAAGTGTGACTTAGTTTAAATTATTGTTCTAAGTGGAAAATCTCATTCCTAGTGATTTTGGTAACTGTGGAGATTTTAAAAAGTGAGTATTTGGCTGGTTTGTTTCTCTTTACTTAAACACAATCTGTGTTTGAGCCAAAATTACATTAGTAAGAAAATGTAGTAAAACAAGAACTAGTTAATCACTTTGAATTTAGTCAACAGAGGGAGCTTGTTTTAGATATTTGTAATATTTTAGTCAATTGTAATATTTTGGTTAACGAATTGTTGAAAGTTCACAAGGAAATGAAACCCAGTTGTCTGGTTTTTACCAGGTGTCTCTATATGACTGTAGACAACTGTATCTCATAGCATGGGTGTTAAACATTTTAGGCACCATGTCGTATTTTACTGCTAAATGAATAGAGGAAGTGAAATGCAGAACAAATCATTACTCTGGACAGGAAGCAATAGAAAGGCAAATCAACATTGTTCTTGACTTGGTCCTTTGCACTGTTTTTATATATTTTTACTGGAAATGCTTTACAGCAATGCCCTTTCCGATCCCCAGTTAGTTACTCAGTAGATACCTTGTCTGGTATAGCTCAAGCTCCAGCTGAGACTGAATGTTTCTGTCCCCTGGTGAAAGACCCTGTAGCCTGTTAATTTGCACATGACTTCAGGTGGCTGGGAAAGGGAGAGAGCTCCTGACTTGGGGACCAAGAATTCCACCTTGGAGGAGAGGAGCTACATACTCCGAGAGGCATGGGTGCATGTCCTTTTGTGTGAATATAACTAGAAAGTAGAATGTTAAGGAAGGAAGGTTTTAACTATCAACAAACTTCATTAAATTGAGCCCCCTGCATCCTTAAGTCAAATAAGGTACATTCAGCTTGAAGGATAAGCCAATAACTGCAAGCCAGTCTCCTGGGTAGCCTGTGTTTCTCTGTGAGGGGGAGTAAATACTTGTAAGGTTGGGGTCTCCTTGGAAGAAGCTTGAGAGAATAAAAAGCTGGGCTTCTGTCCGCCTGTTTTGTGCAGACCTTGTCCTACAGAGATCAGCAGTCTTGCAGGGACCAGTCATTGCTTGTTCCCCAGACAAAGAAAGAGCTCAGAGACGGCTGAAGGGGTTCTGCCAACAGACAACTAGGGAGGGAGTGTGCAAGCAGTGGTAGTCAGACAGTGGAAGCAATGATGTGAGAACCGGTGGCCCTTCCTTGTGAGGGCATCAGCAAGAGCAGTTGGAGACATTCCGGGAGAGGCTGGGGACTTTAAATGAGGTGGCAAGAAGATGCTGGAACCTGCAGCTCTGCCCTGTCCCCTTTCTACGGCATCATTCCATCTACTTAAAATACAAACTAGCTACAATATCTTCCATCTTTAAAAAAGCCTTCACTACATACAACTGTAATTGAATAACAATAACAATAAAAAAAAAAGCCTTCACTAGATTCTTCAACTCCCCTCAGCTGCCAGATCACTTCTCTGTCTCTCTTCCTTGGTAAACATTTCAAAAGCGTTTCCTGCACTCTCTCCAATTCTGCACCTCCCTTAAGCCTACTTTTTATCTTTAGATGCTTTTGGCATTAAGTAACAGAAAACTGTGAACCAACTGTGTAAAATAAAATGGGGATTTGTGAGATTAATTAACAAGAACCCCACAGGGTGAGGTAGCCCCAGACTCTGCTTTGGGGCATTTCTCTTGGCTCTGCCCTCCTCTTTGGTGTTGGCTTTACCCTCAGGCTGGTACCGGGATGGTTTCCCCAGAACTAGATGTCACACACACACATGACAATAGCCAACAGAAGAAAAGGAACCGTCTCCTTTTTGTGTCTCTTTTTAAGGAAAAAAAGACTTTTGTAGAAATCCCCCAACAGACTTCCCCTCACATCTTGTCCAGAGTTGTTATCACATGCCCATTTCTAAATGGTTCATTGCCAGAGGAAAGTAGATTATAGGGGTTGGCTTGGACCAATCAAGATTTACTCTGGAGTAGGCCATAGGGGTTCTGCTGGCAAGAAAGAAGAGAACAGACTCTCGGCAAGTATCTAGTTTGTCAATTTAACTTTTGTCCTCAACACTACACTGAAATAAAACTGCACAAGGCACCGGATCCAGTGAGAATTTCTTTGTCTTTGTCTTGTCCCACTTTTTAGCAACACTTGGCTACTTGAGTACCCTTTAGCTACATCACATTCTCCTTGTTAGGTTGGAGTGCTCAAGAAACCAGACAGATGTAGCAAGCTAACGAGCAGGGTTTATTAGCGGGGAATAAGAGGGAAAGTGGGGCCTACCAAAGGAGGTTGGGGGGCCTACCAAAGGAGGTTGGGGAGCCAACCAAGGGAGGTTAAGACTCGTTTGGTTGTTCTTAGGGCAGGGTTTTTAAGCGCAAAGATCCATGAAGGGTAACTGGTTGGGGTGTCAGAGTCTGATTGGCTACAGCTGGTTGATGGGTGCAATTTCTGCTGACCATTGTTCTTGATACATCTTGTCAGGCTCAAATTAAAGCTGCATCCTGTTATGCCGGATTGGCCGACCCCAGGCCCCAATCTTAGCCAGGCGTCTGTTTGTCCTGGGTAGGGTTGGCAGGCATTTTCCCAGGCTACAGTTTCCCACGGTACAGTTTTCCCGCCTGGTGATTTTCCATTCCTCCTAGGCCTACCCAGGTCTGTCACTCCTAGATTTACTTTTCCCTCTGGTTGCTCTTTTTTGGTTTTCTGGGTACACAGGATTGTACAACGGGACTCATCCTATTTTGTCTTCAGTTTTGTTTTCCCAACACAATCAGAGCAAATATTTCCCCAATTTCAAAGTGAGGAATGAGCTGAGTAGCCAGGACTTGTAAAGGAGACAGCTAAGAGAGGGTTTTATGTCCCTTAGTTGATGAAACACCTCCAGCTTATAGAAAAGGTTGAGGAGACCAAAGTGCAGGATACTGGAGAGAAAACTACCTAAGAGGACCTGCAATCAGTTTTCCACCAGAGTGGGGAAGCAGTGAGGGGCTTGCTCCGCCCTGCCAGTTTGGTGCAGGGCTTTACTGGTGAGCACCCTGCAGAGCGGGGCACGGAGGACTGGAGTGCGACCGTGGCCGGTCAGCTCCTCGAACAGCAGCGTGAAGGACAATGCTATGTCGGGATGGCCTCTGGAATACTTATGGACCTGAAATAGGACAGGACTGAGATTTTCTTAGATCCTGCCCAAGAAGGCTGTTTGGAAACAAACAAACAAAAACCACAAACAAACTCTGGAAACATACCGTTAGATCCTGAGGTGACAAGGGAAGAATTTTAAGCGAACAGCCCTAGGAAATGCATTTACTTACAGCAAGGGAACGGCCATTGCAAGATTTCCTGAGATGGTGGAGTCTCTGAAAAAAAGCATCAAATAGTTCCATGAGAGACTCAAACTCTAAATACCAGCCAAGCCCAGGTAGCTTTCTTTAGTTCATACCTGGAGTAGTCAAGAAAGATCTTCCCCATCCCATACTTTTCCTCCTTCCCCACCCTGCTTCAGGCCTGGAGGGACCAGAAGCAGTCTGATGAGGGGAAAGGGGACTGCATGTCTCAGGTAAGAGAAATAAAGAGCCATCTATACCCTAGAGGCAGCCAGGCTGGAGCACGCCCAAGCTGAGGGAGGAAGAAGCTTCAATTCTTCATGGATTCGGAAGTTTGTTAGCACCCTGGACTATTTATAAATGAGATTCTGTGTATGTGTGTGTCTGATCAAAGATGACTAAATGGCTTTTTATTACTTAATGTCTAGAAAAGTCACAAAATTGCCTTCATTTTCTTCAAGGAGTAAGGAACAAGCAGTTGCACCGAGGCGATGGTTTGAATAGGTAGTGAAGAAAAAGCGGAAAATGGTTTCCTGATTATGTCGGGTGCATCCTTCTTGCTCAGTGCATCTTTAAGACTGGCTCTTTCCTCTTCTATCCAACATCCAAATGAGGTTGTACCCCGAGACCTGTCCTGGATCTTCTTCTTTTCTTTGCCTACATTTTCTTGATATGTTATCCCTTTTCATTTTATGGCTTTGACCCACCCTATGCTGATGACTTTCAAATGTGTATCTTTAGAAATGTGTATTTCTTATGAGCCCAGAATTATGAATCCAATTGGTACAGGAAACTTTACTTGTTGAGTCTAATAGGCACCAAAATGTGCCCCCAATGTCCCTGTTCCATCTTCACCATCCTTCTGCCCCCAATTCTTTCCTATGATAATAAAGAGCATCGCCTTGCAACCAATTGCTTAAACTCACAATCTAAGAGTCATTCTGGACTTTTCCCTTATCATCACCTCCTACTTCCGGTTCATAATCAAGTCTTGTCAGTTCTACCTGAAGAATACATCTCCAACCCATCTATTTCTCTCCATCTCTACTGTCCCCCCTTTTTCCAAGGGGTGGGGAATCACCATCGCCTTTTCCTGGGCTACTGTCAAGCCCTCCTATCTGGTCTCCCTTCTTCCACCTTTTCTCTGTTTAGTCTGTTTTCTATTTCACCAGAGTAAATTTTAAATATTTAAATCTAATAATGTCACTGCTCTGCCAAAATCCTCTATTGTTTTCCTATTTCATATAAAATAAACTGTAAACTCCCAATAATGGCCTACAAAAGCTTTCATAGTCCCTGTCTTCTTCTTTAAGTTCATTTCGATTGATTACTCTCATTTTCGCTCACTATGTTGCAGTCCTTCTTTCTTGAATGGCCCAGTCTCTTGCTTAGCTTGGCCCTTTGCACTTACTGTTTCCTATTCCTGGAATGCTCTTTTACTGAATCCGATCAGGCTGGATTCTTCTCAGTCTCAAGTCTCTGCTCAAATATCACCTCCTTGGGAAGAAGCACCCTTTCTGAAGCAGCTCCTCTGTAGTCCTCTGTTGCTGTCTAATAACCTTATTTCTTTTATCCATGCCACTTATCACACATTTAAATTATCTCATTACTTATTCATTTACTTATTTTCTCCTTATTTTATCCAAGTGTAAATTGCATGAAGACAGAGACCTTCCATCATGTTCACACCAGTACTTTTGGCACCTTGAATAGTATCTGGCAGGTGGTAGGTGCTCAATAAATCCTTAGTGAGTAAATGAATGGAAGGGGCAACATCCAACAATGAGTAGGTGTCCTCTGGAGGAACCACGTGGACCTGAGTTCGAAGAGCCCAGAGTGAAATCACAGGGCCCTAATGAGTGAAATCAGAGGAGAAGATGTTTCCTTAAAGTGGGAACATCAACTGAGTGGGCCACTGCCCCACCCCATCATGTTACCTGGGGAGAGGGGGCTTGGGAAGGTAGATGTTAACAATAGTTAGTTTTGTCTTCTCTGCTGTTAGAAGATGACAGAGAAGGAGACTTACTTAAAGGCTTGGGCAGCCTCTCCTCAAGAAAATCCTTTTAGAATAGCAGAAAGGGCAACCCTTTAAGCATTCCAACCTTCAAGGGCTAGACTTTGCAACAAACTCTTCAGTGCACAGGACCCAGGAGAAGACCCCCTCTCAGGGACAGAGCGCTTGCCCATACTGGAGCCGTCAAGACCTCCTAAGGCTGAAAACGTCTGGTGTACACCCAACTAACAGAGGATCCAAGGTGACTTGCATGAGGTGTTGTGGGTCACAGGAGTGATGAGAAATTCTGGGATACTCTTCTATAATTATAACTTCCACTCCTTCCTCCACAACCAAATTTAAATTGCAAATTGGAATAGATGACAATGGTTATTGATTAGCGATGGAAAACACATGGGCTTTGGAGTCAGAGATATCTGGGTTCAAATTCTATCTCTGTATTAGTTTTATTACCATGGGTAAGTCGCTTAACCTCTCTGAATCTTCATTTCTTTGTCTAAGAATCTAATCAACAAAACAAACAAATAAGCAAAATAAAACCAGAGACATGGAAATAAAGAACAAACTGACAGTAACCTGAGGGAGGGGAGGGGATAATGTGGGAAAGAAAGGGAAGGGTCGTCAAGGAACACGTATAAAGGACACATGGACAAAGACAACGGGGGGCGAGGGGAGATTGAATGTGGGAGGTGGAGGTGAGTAGGATGGGGGAGAGTAATGGGGGGAAACGGGGACAACTGTAATTGAACAACAACAATAAAAAAAGAAAATTATCTAGGGTGGGGAGAAAATGCAGACAACTGTAATTGAACAACAATAAAAAGAAAGAGTGGGGTGCAGGGATGGGGAGAAAAGGCATATAACTGTAATTGAATAACAATAAAAATTAAAAAAAAAAGAAAGAAAGAAAATTACCTTTGTGAAGTTCTTTGGGTTTAAGGGTCTGATACACAGAAAAGGCTGACAAATGGTGGCCTGGGCATTATGGTGGGCGATTTTCAACTTATTCCTCAGTGTACTAAACACTTCACGGCATAATAAAACACCAAGCCTCCCATCCCCATTGTCTCCTCCCATCTCTATAAACCTTGGACGATCTGAGCCTTTTAGAGGAGCCAAATGCCTGAAAGCAGAAGTTGATATCAAGCGAATTTGGGTCAAGGTGTTGAGACATTCAGCATAACCAGCAGGGTGTTTTAAAACTTGAGGGCACCTGTGACCCACGCTGGAAACAGAAGGAAACCTCCTTCCGTGGGACAGGAGGTTATCAGGGAGTAGCCGGGTTACAAGGCGACAGGCTGAAACTTGATGGAAGAGGTTAGGTGTAGGAGCATTTGAAATCTTGCTTCTTGGCAATGCCATCAGTTTGGCTTAATAAACTCATAAAAATTATTATTATTTTTTAAAAAGAGGTTAAGTCTAAACAAGGGAATAGCAATCTAGGCCAGTTCAACTTCTCAGCAGACAAATGGGAAACTATAAGGTCGTGAGACTATGTTGATGACCTGTCTGGTCATATGGTTTCCTCAAAGCCTGTCTTCTAGGCCTTTGCCAGCGACATTTTACATATCCCCTCAAGCACTGGGTAATTGTTTGCCAGGAGAGATGAGCCACGTTTTCCATCATATGGATAGGGAAGCTGAAAGAGTCAGTTCTGAGAAAAATAATAAATCAGATGTTAAGAGAAGAAAGTGTCTTCTAGTTCATTCCCTGGTCATGGGTTTGAAGTGGTCTCCCCATATCTGCAACAATATCTATTTTTCATGCTTGTGTCCATGTGAGTCGGGTTTTATTAGTCATAACAGCGAGTCCAACATTTTTCCCCTTAAAAAGCACTGCTGTATTTGTCCCAAGCAGACACCACTTTTATAAACATGGTTATTAGAAGTGTTTATAAACACTTCTCTAAATGCATTACAGAACAGCTATCACATCCATGCCCTGAATAACACTTCTCAAAGTAGCTTGTGCAGAATGTGCAAGAGTCCTATCTACTACAGCATAGGATACAGTGCTTGGAACAAAGCAGCAACTCTCTGGCATATGATCACTTATTATTAACGGTTATTACAACTCTTGCCATTGATATGAGTCCAGGAATATCACACTCCTAGCTTCATTGGGACATTCCTGAAACTCAACTGTCTGCGATCCTCAGAGATGGTTTGGGGAAGGTAATAAATGCTGGCTTTAACCCTTACTATCTGTGTAATACACCTGTTCCTACTTCTCCATGCAATATGCCTGTCTCTACTTCTCTCTCTCACTCAGTCACTCATTCATCCATTCATTCATCATTCATTCGTTATTCATTCATTATTTCATCTGTTTATCCACTTGTCCATGCAATATGCCACAAAGTAGGAAAAAGAGTTTTCTATTAGTTAAACCATCTGATAACAAGAAACAGGGATTCTCAGCCCCCCTTAAGGAGCCCCAGTGACACCCACTTGTTAATGACAGAACGGATCTGGTGGTGCGGTTCTACGAAGAAAACCTCGTTAGCCCTCCACAGTGAGAGTCTCCTCACCTTTGGACAGTGCTTAGGCATGCCAGCCCTTGTCTACTGGCAGCAAACGGGTATTTTACAGGCCTCAGCCGGTCTGTGTCCTGACTGACCCTGCCTGACCTCACATCAGCCTCCTGGCCCACTCTGCATTTTGCCTGACGCTCATTACCCGTAACAGCTGTGGCTTCCTTCCCTGGTGCCACTCCAGCCTGGGCCTCCTCCCCCACTCCCTTCCCCTGGCTTCACGAGAGCAGGCATCCAAAGGGCTGGAAGAAACTTTCTGCTTGTCTTTGCAGAGGGGCGTTTTCCCTCATAGCATGACCCCTCTGAGTTGGAGAGAGTCTCTTTTCTGTAATCCTTGCCCTTAGCGGTGGCCCTTTCTGCTCTCTGAGCTCACCATTGCCAGAGATGGCTGGAGCAGCGGTACACAGCACATAAGGAATGTGTCCTTGGAGGTGGATCACTTTCATCAGGCAGGGAACCAAAACACCACTCATTCTGCCTCTGCTGAGAGTCACAGCTGTGAGAGCACCAGCTTCATAGAGAAGCTAAGCAGCTGTGATAATGTGCCTGAAGATGCCCCAGGAAAGGCATCAGGGCAGGGAGCGGCCCTCGGCTGGGTGGTGCCACCACTCACTGCTCAGCCTGCAGGCTGGAGGTTCCATCTCAGGGTTCTCCCCACAGCCGTGGGGGTGTGGTATTGCTGGGAGTTTTATGGGGATGGGACAAGGGAACTAGGGGAGAACAAGAGCTCCTAGGCCTGGGACAGTGGATTCTTGGTGGCCTGATGCCATTCTCAGGACTGGAGATAGTTCTACTTACAGGAGTGAGGCCAGGGCACGAGGGTCACAGGCAGGTCAGATGGGGGAGGGCTGTTTGCTTGGAGCAGCCTGAGCCCACGTGGCCAGGGTGGGGAATGAAAATCATCCCCCAAACCAGCAGCATAATCAGAATGGAATAAAGCATGAGGAACGGGTCCAGGAGCCCGGTGCATACGAAGGCTCTGAACAGCAAGTTGTGAGGGAGCCTCCCTTCCCTGTGGGGCTTATGTGATTCTGGGGGTGGTGTGAGGGCTTACAGTGGCTGCATAGGGTGCACAGGTGGAAGGAAGGCTGAGCCTGGAACCGGGCAGAAGGCAAATCCCACAGGTTCCTAGGGCTGTAGAAGCGTGGGAATGATCAGATTCCTGATACAGTTGGCTGCCCTGACTTTAAAACTTTATCTTATGTGGATCTGTGGAATTTGTTTGGCTTCCTTTTTCTGCAATAATGGAGCGTGGATTGCTCTCACTCGAAAGGAACCTGTGAAATGTGCAAGCCTATAAACAGCCCTCCCTCTTTTTCGGTGCTCTTCCTAAGGTGCTAGGCGGAGGCTCTGGTGTCTCCCCTGTGCTGAGTTCTAATTTGCCGCAGGGTGCAAACTTGATAGATTGGAAGCAATGTCTGTTCCTTCTATCAACATCAGCGTGGCTTCTGCAACCTGCGGATCTGCAAATTAGACATGATTGTTTGGCTAAATGCCTTCCATCTTTTCTCCACAGCTGCTCCACGGTATCTGTCTTGAGTATTTTCTGTCATGTCATCTAATCATTTTATCATCTATCAGCAGAAAAGGAAACCTCTGAAAGTCTTAAATGTGTTTTAAATTATATGTAGATATGTTAAACAGAGGCAAGTCATAGTGAGCTGTGGTAAACTTGAGAAAAACTGTACTACATACATTTTGAGAAATACCTCAATACTGGCTAAATCTGAAAAATAATAATGTAATGGAAATAAAGGGTCTGCTAGTAAAGAGGCCGGGGCTCTAGTCCCATCTGAGTCTCCAGTCCACAGCATGGCCTCCGCGGTCACTTATTCCCTGGGGTTGTAGCTAGAGCAGCGCTCCTCACACTGTTTGTGCACACAGGGTCCCTGGGTTCTTGCTGGAGTGCACATTCGGATTCTGCAGGTCTGGGCTGTGGCCTGAGAGTCTGCATCCCAGGCAACGCTGCTCTGCCGTTCAGACTTGCATAGCTGGGGCTTAGAAGACCTCTCAGGAGTGCTCAATCCTGGCTTTGTGTCAGAATCTCCCTGGGGGGTTTAAAAAGAACTCATAGAAAGTACAGGTGCCCTAAGCCCTACCTCTAAAGAGATGCTATAACCTGTTTGGGATGGGCCAAGGCCTCCGTCTTTTTCTAAAAGTGTTTCGTGTGACGCTAGCATACTGGCAGGTGTGAGTGTTAGTATGATGAGCATTAGGGGTCTAAGGACAAGCGTGCTCGTCGTATACACACAGACACACACATATGTGCACGCAATACTTATGTGTGTGTGCATGTGCTTTTTATTTTCAGAAAATGAAGAAAACCAGAATTTTCTCCTTTTCTGCTTGTGATGTGTGAGTAGGGGTGGCAGAGAAGGATCAGAGGAAACAGCAGATTGACTGTCAGTCAAAAAAGCCAGGAGAGTAAGCAAGGCCTGCCCTTTGCCTTGTTCAACCCGCTGAGCACCCAGACAGGCAGCGCTCCTGAGACAGACTCCTTAATACAGAGCTTGTCAACCAAAGGGGCCTTTCAGAGCTTGGGCTGTGGCCTGATGGAGATTTCACACAAAAACTCTTTCTGTCTTTAAACCTAAATAGTTAGCTCTATAAACAAGTAGAGCTAAACCACCTGCCAGTTCATAATTTGAGGAACTTATTCTAAGCTTGGAAAACTTGAATGCACTTACCATAAACCAGACACCTGCAATAAAAAAGGGTGGGGGGGAAGGTTCCATATTTACTTAAGCTGGAGGAGGAGGTTCAAGTGCCCGGTTTCTATTGCACCATTCTTCAGAAAAGCAAAAGCAAGAGAAAATGGCTCTTTGAAACCACAGCTGTCTTCAAGGATGGTGAATGTTGTTTGTTTAAAAAACAACAACTACAAAGGCAAGGCCTCTGCTGAAAGTGTACACGGCCCATTTGTTCGGCTGAGGCCCTTGAAGGGTTTGCTTCAAGTTGTATCTGGGGTGACTTGGGAAGAAGGGGCTGAATGGCTCATCTCAAATTGTGAGGAGAATTTGGACCCAGGGTTGGTGGTGACTGGAAAGAGCGGGGAGGAGAAGGAGGGAGAGGCATGAGCAAGGCCAGGATGACCCCCGCTAGGTGGGGGTAGTGGGATAAGCCCAATGCTGCTTGTCTGAGGGGCCCTTTGAGGACAGGTTGTCTGCATGAGTGTCAGCTGCTGCAGGGCGGCCCCAAAAGGTCTCCCCACTCTCCACGGCAGCCCAGCTTTCACGCTTGCTTCACAGGGTTACAAGCGAAAGGGTTTGTCCTGTGGGAATCACACCACAGCCAGGACAGAGGAACACCTCAGGGGGGCGGAGCGGAGAGCCTGGATTCCAGGGAGGCTGGGAACCAGAACTGAAGGAGCTGTGAGCACAGTCCTTCCTGCCCTGACTGCCCCATTTGCTGACAGGATTTGAACCTGTTTTATCTAGATCTTAAAGGGGCAGGGCTACCCCTGCTGACATTAGGGCTACATTTCAAGTCAGGTGTATTGAATGATGTGATGAAAGAAATGATTAAGATTATGTATTTTCCTCATGCCTGTGCTTTGAACTATTACTAGTTTCAGGCATTTGGAAGTAGTGGAACCCAAAGGGTACAGAGAGTGGCTTATTGCAGTATAATGAGCAGCTAGGATGAGGAGATCTGTTGACTTGTTACTTGAGAAAAATGACTTATTGGGAACTTAAGCTCTAAGAGACTCAAAGGCTGCTAGACTGTGCTTTCTTAGTGATATGACTTTGAAAACCTGTGGAAACAGGACCTTGATATTTGTCCAGGGTGGTGCATACAGCTGAAGACTGTGCTCATTTTCCATTTCTGCATTGCTCAGAGCTCGGTGAAGTCACAGGTTTTTAAGAGTTATTTGGCAGAAATAAATTGCAATCTTGGAAACCAAGTTTAATGAGATTGAATCATGCTTAAATTCTCTGTGGCTGCTGCAGGGATTTTAGGAAAGGATTTCTGTATAGTTCAGTAATTACCCAGAAAAACTGGTTCTCCCTGGCTGGTGTGGCTCAGTTGGTTGGGCATTGTCCCATAACTGAAGGTTTGTAGGTTCAATTCCTGATCAGGGCACATAACTAGGTTGTGGGTTTGGTCCCCAGTCTGGGCACATACAGGAGGCAAGCAGTTGATGCTTCTCTCTTGCATAGATGTTTCTCTCCCTCCCTTCCTCTCTCTCTCTGTTTCTTAAAAAAACCAAAAACCAAAAAACAATGAAATGAAGTGTCCTTGGGTGAGGATAAAAGGAAAGACTGGTTTCTTTAGTTATGAATGCTAACTGCTAACTTCAAATATAAGCAATGAAAATGTACTGATGCGTTTCGCACCCAGTCACTGCCCAGGGAAGTGGCAGCGGGACTGCAGCGTGGGGTTCTCCTGCGCGGGCCCACTGGGATTGAAACATGGACTTTTAAGCTCCGCTCACCCAGAAGCTCACCCCTGAGAGGGGCTGCATCTGCTGGGGAAGAAGGGGTGCCTTTTAAAAATTTGCTGTCCAGAGGGGAGGTGCCTTTCCCTAATTCACACAATGGTGGCTTGTAAGCAGGCCATTGGAAGGCCTTAGCAAATGACACCACATGAAGGTGGGCATCATTGCCTCCCTTTGGCTATGCTAAAATGGAATGGGGAGCAGGGGGATGTCTGGGTGCAGGTGCCATGTTGAGGGAAGCCAAGGAAACCTGGATATGCCTCTGGACAGGTCCCTTTGGGCTGATCAGTTCTCAGCTGCCTTGAGAAAAATAAAATACTTTAGCAGACTTGTTCTTTTAATTCTGGTTGGCAAACCTCCAGATTCCTGGATTAGCACAGTCTCGCCTTGTCGGGGCATTACATTTTTTAAGGGATTAAAGATAAAAATGTTACCGCGCCCACATGACAGCCTCAGGGTCTTGGGGGTTTGGAGGTGAGCAGGTGCCAGTGGCCACCAGACTGTAAGCTCCGTGAGTACGTGGGCCTGGTCCTGTCATGTTTGGCGCCGCCTATCCGGCTTTAGCACACTGTTGGCCGTGGGGTATGCCCTCAACACATGTATTTGAATTGAAGGATATACAAATGGTGCCCCATGGAGGTAGGCCAGAGCAGAGGAGAAAAGGCAAATTTTACATACTGGCTGTCCAAATAGAAAACCATATTTACTGGGGGGAGGGGTACATCTAAGACAATCCCTTTTTTAAAAGGACTTTTCAGGGACCGAGTTTTATGCTAGTAGTAGAGCTAAGAGTGAATAAAATTGTACAAAATTACATGTTGTTATGTATTTAAGCATCCAAGTATCTTTATTCATGATAGAGTTGCCTGAGAAACATGTGTCTAGGGCATTCTTCATTTTATTATTTATTAGATTTTATTGAGTATCTATTACGCTTGACACCAGGGAGATGCAAAGGTCCCAGGCACAGTTTCTGCCCCACATCGCACACTGGTGCAGTGGAGGAATGGGCACTGGGTTAGATGTTTCCAACAAGGGGTAGAAAGTGCCATGGCAGAGATGCCCAGGGTTCTACTTGAGCAAGTGGGAGGTGCATCTAACTCAGCTTGAATGGGATGAGAGAAGGCTTTCTGGAGGAAGTGGCCTTTTTGAAGAATCCCTCTCAATATACTATATGGTTTCTTTGGATTCAATGGCTTGTGGCCTTCCTACTTTAAGTCTTTAAAGGTATGAGTCCCACTAGAGGTTCTGTCCTGAATTTGGTCACCACTCCTTCCAATGGAAAGCAGCTCCCATCTGGAAGAAGCTTACACCTGAAAAAACTTCACTACTTCCTCCCCTGCAGCTGCTACTTGAGCCATTGTGGAAGAGACCAGAATTACACTTATACCTTTCAACAAATGTTAACCTACTACAGGCTAACATTTGTTGAAAAGAGCCATGTGCATAGGGGTTTCTGAATTAAAAATAACCACTTATTAAAATGTTTTAGCTATAATGTTTTCTGATTCTAAACAAGCCACATTGTCAGATTAAGAAATCTGATTTGATGTTTTGAAGCTTAGAATTTTCCTTTTAAGGAAAAGAAATAATTTGTGTTCCATTCCTTAGTGTTTAATTTTGTGAAGAATAAGACAACAGGAAGATATTACAAAAAGTGGGACTCTCTGTCCTGGTGGTAGCAACCTAAAGAGTTAAAAATTAATTTGGGTTTAGAAAGTACTGATCAATTGAATAACAATAGTCTTATTTAAAATTGAGTTCATAGTACATATATAATTACCTGTTGGGTGTACTCACATCCTGTTCTTGCTTAGGATGAATTTTTGAGAGATGCATATTTAAATTTATCAGTTATTAAAATGAGAGGCTAATAATACTCTGGAGAGCAGGTGGTACTCAAGGCACTTACTGGCTGGTTCATAGAGAGCTTAGTTGCTTGGCTAGGACTGTGGTCACCGGTTGTGGTGGGGAAGTAAGATGTGATGGTTGGCAGAGAATCTGGTTACCTACAGATCATCTCCCTCTGGATGACCTTTTATACTTCAAACTCAACCCTAAACCTAAATCTAAACCCATCTTCTCCTGCCTTTAACCTGCTCTGCCCCCTTTGCCCCTATACTAGTAAAGGATATCACCATCTACCCAACTGCCCGAAGTAGAAACTTGGGCATGTTCCTTCTTCATTCCTCTCTTTTCTTCTTCCTCTTGCTCCTCACACCTTACTTCTAATCACTGACCAAATCCCATTGGCTCTACCTTTTAAATATTACATGAATCCATTCACTTTTCTCCATTCTCATTACTACTTCCGTCTCTCAGACTTTTACCTTTGCTCACCTGGCTTGTTGGCAGGTTGCAACTTTCTAATTTCTTCATCTCCCTTCTTACTTCACTCCAAGCCATCCTCCATGCAGCATCCAGAGCTGATCTTAAAGTGCACACCTAACTGTCCCCACTCGCTCACAGCCCTTCAATGGTCCTACACTCCTGCCAGTTAACGTCCAGGGGCCTATGGCTCAAATACCCTTCTGGAACAGCAGGGGAGTTTCTCCTGCTTGTATATTGCCCACCCCAAATTCTATACCATAGTCAGTTTCCTTCAGTTCTTTGAATACTCTTGGCTCCCTCTTGTTTCTAGGCTTTTTCTCCTGTTCTATCCTGTTTGAAATGCTCACCAATCTCCTACTTGTCTTTCAAATTGCAGCTTAAATGTGACTTCCTCCACAAAAGCATTCTCTGACTTTCTCAAGTCTACATCACCTTTCCCTGCTATAGGCTCCTGTACTAGATGTCCTCTGTCATGGCCTTTATTCTGGGTTGTCATTGCTCGTCTGTGTCCTCAAGGAGGTGAAGAGCCACTTGAAGGCGGGGTTCTCACTGTCTCAGGAGTTACCATGTGGCTGATGGTACATTTGTCTGTAGTTCCTAGTCCAAAAGAGATGATTGCCCTCAGAAAGATTTGATAGCAAATGCATTATGATACAAAATTTAAAGGAATTTTGTTTCCAACCCCATCTCCATTGTTTGCAGTTCTAGCCTCCATATACTGCAGTTTCGACAACTGTGTGTAATGGGAGAGCCTGCTGTGGTAGAAAAAGCTCCAGACTCGGTTAACATTCGTTGGGCTCTTATACATGCCCGGCTGTGTCCTAAGCACATATATTAACTCATTTAATCCTCATAACATCTCTATTGGTTGGGTACTTTTATATTCACTTGGCAGATGAGAAAACTGAGGCACAGGGAATCAGACCTCAGTTTGAATCCATGGTCTGTCACTTGTTGGTTGTGTGACCTTGAGCAAACAATCTCTGTTTCTGAACTTTCCTTTCCTGGAGACAACACTTGATGACAACTTGACTTCCAAATTTTTAGTTTTCTTATACACTATGCATCCTACACAGTGGCCTTCCATAGTTTTGAAAGCCACTGATACACTGCTGTGTGTCTGTGGACAAATGCACGTGACCTGCGGTGTGGTGAGGTTCCCACCCACGAGCCGTCAGTACAGCTGTAGTAGTGTAGCCAGCATGTTTGTTTAATTAAATATTTTATTGCAGCTTTCCCTTGTTATTTATAAAACTGTGTGGAAAATGAAAACAAAAGTTCTGATGCTGGTGATTCATAAGAGTAACTAACAGTTATTCAGAACTGGGCCAGTTATTATACTATTCTCGCTCGGCTTCAAACCCACTTGCATATTTGGCTTTGTGATGCAGGGGCTGGGACTCTACAAACCACATTTCTCCTTTGCCAGCTGCTTCCTTTCAGGCTCTGTCAACAGGGGCCATGAGAAGGCGGTGTCAGGGCTAGATGAGGAAGAAGGGACTGGCTTCTGGGTAACTCCTGGCTGGCTCCTATCCCTGTCATCAGCGTCCAGCAATGCTGCTTCTTCACTTTAGCAGAGCCAGCTCATTCCCGAAGCAGTTGGTTATGGGTTAAATTGTGTCCCCCTAATAGTCACTTACTGTAGTCCTAACCCCTAGTACTTGAGAATGTGACCTTATTTGGAAATAGGGTCTTTACAGAGGTCACCTAGTGAATGTGAGGTCATTAGGGTGGGCCCTAATCCAATCTGACTGATGTCCGTGTAAGAAAAGGAAATTTGGGCACCGAGAGATGAATAGAGGGAAGACAAGGTGAACAGACTAGCTACAAGCCAAGAACAGAGGCTTGGAACAGATCCTTCAGAAGGAAACAATTCTGCTGACACTTTGATTTTGGGCTTCTAGCCTCCGGAACTTCGAGACAATAAATTTCTGTTGTTTAAGTCACCCAGTCTGTGGGACTTTGTTATGGCAGCCCTAGTAAATAATATACAGTTCAGTCCAGTCTGAGGTTTTACCAGCTTGCAAAGCCAACCTCATTGTGTCTCTGAGATACACCAGCACAGCTGGTGTGGGTCTTAACCCATTGGGACTGTCCCCAAGCTTCTCAAAGTTAATAATTCTAACCTCTCCCCTTTGTTCCCCCAGCCCTGTAAACTGCTTCCTACTGTTGCTATCTCTGGTGCATTTTCAGTTACTTAGTTAACAATTTTTAAATTACCTAGTTAATTATTCTCTATATTCAATTCTCTGTGTTAAAATAACCAGAGCTGTGGGGGCAGATGTGCTGCTTGCAGAGCTTTGGGGCCGACCTTGGCCTGGCAGGGCTGTGCAACGGGACAGCTGCCCCAGTGAGTCTAGAGTTATTCTCAAAGGATAATTCCAAAAAGAATTAAAAAGGAATCATCCAAAAAGAATTATTCTTGAGCCTTAAAATCTAAAGAAATTTATCTTGCTAGGTTTTGGACATGCTTGGGACCTATCACCCCTTCCTTCTTTCCTATTTTTCCCTCATGAAATGGGGATGTGTCTCTGATGCCTGCCCTACCATTGCATTTTGGAAACATATAACTTGTCTGGTTTCATAGCTCACAGATTGAGAGGAATTTTGCCTCAGGCTGAATCATACCTCATGTCTCACATATCTGATTTAGATATTTAGATGACAGTGTGAATTTTGGACTTTAGAATAGATGCTGGAATGAGTTAAGAGTTTGGGGCTGTTGGAAAGAAATGAATGTATTTTTTTAAGTCCGTATATTTTCTTTTTTTAACTTTTATTTAAAGTTAAAAAAATTTAATCCTCACCCAAGAATATGTTTATTGATTTTAGAGAGAGAGGAAGAGGGAGGAACAGAAAGAAACATCCATGTGAGAGAAACATTGATTAGTTTCCTTCCATATGTGCCCCGGCCAGGGATTGAACCCACAACCTTTTGGTGTATGGGACAATGCTCCAACCAGCTGAGCCACCAGGCCAGGGCAAAATGAATGTATTTCATATGCAATAAGGACGTGGATTTTAGGGGGACAGGGGCAGAATGCTATGGACTGAATTGTGTCCCCACAAAATCCATATGTTGAAGGCCTTAACACCCAACGTGGCAGAGAGATCCTTTCCAGCATAGCCTTGTCCAGATTGTATTGGATACCTTCCTCTGATGGACAAGAACCATAAAACTCCCAAATTAGCACAATCGAGACAAAGATGGCAACTTTTAAGCAAATTGAAGGGGGGATGTTGTTTTCTTACTTGAATGTACTTACACCTATTTGCTGAGTGTTCAATTGTTAAGGAAAAAAACTAAACTGAAGAACAAAATACAATGTTGAAAGTATGTGAAGATTAGGTCTAAAAGGCTTCATATAATTTAGGGCATCTTATTTTCTCATAGTAGCCCTCATGCTCCATGTTCTGTTTAGAGTTTTTCTGTTCACATGTTGGCTTCATTAGGTGGGGAGCCCCTTGAGGGCAGGTCTGGGGGTGTTTAGTCCCCTGGTGTCCAGAGCTGTGCCTGGCACATGCTTGGCATTTAATAAATACTGATTAAACTTAAACTTAAATTTTGGTAAAGGGCTTATTTCAGCTCCCCATTGTCAGTGTCATGTTGGACCTGTCAATGGCCCAGGACAGAGCCCTTGGAGCAAGGGGCAACCTGGTGAAAGGGGTCCAATTTAGACAAAGAAATACGGTAACTTTCCATTAAGGTGGGTTATTTTGAGAGGGTTAGACGTGATTTACATGTCAGTCAGTCGGTAGCCAAAATGGTTCTCATGTCTGGAGGGAATTTATGTCTCTGCTCTTTTTTTTTTTTTTTTTTTACAATAGAGTTTGAAACTTTCGTTATTTAATAATAGTTGCTATTTTTTTTTTTTTAGCACTACCGTATGTCAGATGCGGTGCTAAGGACTTCACATAATGATCTCTCATTTAATAACCACAGCAATGCCATGAGATGGATAATCCATTTTATAGATGAAGAAACCATAGATCAGCAAAGTTAAGCAAATTGCCCAGCACTGTGGGAAGTGCAATAACCGGGATTAAATTTATTCTTTCTCTGACTCTGGAGTGTGGCCCTTTCCAGTGGTCTTCTGCTTTCCTGCTCAAGCAGAGCCCCTAGGTCCCGAGAACAAGGTGATGGATCTCCTGACTCCCTCTCTGTGCTCTGATCCTTTCTCTAGGTATAAACACTCCACCTCTCGACTAGCCCTGTGACAGAGTGATGGCTAAGTTGTTCAGCCCCCAGTTTGAATTGGTTAGTACACCTTCACCTTCTCACACACCATGTGGAAGGTGGCAATTTGCAAAGCGCCGATGCAATTCAGTAGTAAGCAGGGAGTTTTATTTTTAAATGCCGCCACCCTCAACGTCTCTAGCCGTGTTTGGACCTGGAAGGGTTAATATGTGACTTACTTTGTTATGGATAGACTCTTGATTCCATGGGGTGCCATTTAATGCTGTTTTCTCTTCTTTTCTCATTTATGTATACCCGGATGTTGAGCAGCAGTGTTGTCAACCCAAACTGGCCATTGTCTGAAAGTCCTTCCTAAATGGCTTTGAAATGTGCTGAAATGTTTCTATGTATTGTTAAAGAATCATAAAAGATCAGAGCTATTGGATTATATTTATTGTATCAGGTTTCTAGTATGTTAAGTCTAATTCAGGTTAATTTAGGGGTCTCTGGGTAATCTGGGTGATAACCCATGGATACATAGAAAAGCTTGTTTTGAAACGGTGGAACATTTTTTTGCACGTAGCTGTCCAGATCTCCCAACACCATTTGTTGAAGAAGCTATTTTTGCTCCATTTTATGCTCCTGCCTCCTTTGTCAAATATTAATTGACCACAGAGACTTGGGTTTATTTCTGGGCTCTCTATTCTGTTCCATTGGTCTGTGTGCCTGTTTTTATGCTAGTACCAGGCTGTTTTGATTACAGTGGCCTTGTAATACAGTTTGATATCAGGTATTGTGATCCCTCCTGCTTTGTTCTTCTTTTTCAAAAGAACCGTGAAACACCAATCCAAAAGAACCTATGCACCCCAATGTTCATAGCAGCACAATTTACAATAGCCAAGTACTGGAAGCAACTGAAGTGCCCATCAGCAAATGAGTGAATCAAAAAACTATGGTACATTTACACAATGGAATTCTACGCAGCAGAGAAAAAGAAGCTTATACCCTTTGTGACAGCATGGATGGAATTGGAGAGCATTATGCTAAGTGAAATAAGCCAGACGGTGAGGGACAAATACCATATGATCTCACCTTTAACTGGAACATAATCAACAGAAGAAAAAGGCAAACAAAATATAACCAGAGTCACTGAAGTTAAGAACAATCTAACAGTAAGAGGGGAGTGGGGAGGGGGGAATGGGGAGAGGGATTTACAGGAGCTACTATAAAGGACACATGGACGAAACCAAGGGGGAGGGTGGAGGCGAGGGAGGGAGGTGGGTTTGGCTGGGGTGGGGTGGAGGGGTGGGTAGAAAATGCAGACAACTGTAATTGAACAACAATTAAAAAAAATAAAATAAAAACCACTATTAAAAAAAAAAGAAATGGTGGCACAGAAAAAGTAGATTTTTTAACCCCTCCTTTTTTTCCCATCTCTCATTTAAAGGTGTTTTAAAATTCTGTAGCTTAAAATTTCAAACAGACATGGTCACATTTCTTTACTCTGGATGAAGTATCTCAGGGTATGATGGCCACCTGGCTGTTTCAGAATGAGATGGATTGGAAGTCCCTGTCGCCCACCTCCCCTGCCCCATGCTCAGCCTTGGTCTGATCCTCAGCTGATCAAGCTCACACTTTAATTCTAATGGTTCCCTGAGAGCTGACCGCCTCTGTTGGATTTATTTACTCAGTTGCAGGTTGTGGCAAGACTGAAAGTTCCTTGAGGGTAGGAACTGTGTTGCTTTTGCTCTCCATCATCTTGAGTGCTTAGAAATACTCATCAAACACTTGGCAAATGAGCAAATGTCTTTCTTTCTGGTCTTTTATATACATTCATATTTACAAAAATGGGAGCATTCTATACCTGCCATTTTATAGCTTTTTTCTCGCGTAGCCATAAATGAACATTTGGGGGCTCTTCTTATTAACAAAGCCCACTCTCCAGAATTCTTGCTGTTTGCAGTTTACTCTCTGACTCTTCATTTGGAAAGTTCATTTTAGAATTGGACATGGATAACAGACCTGAATTAGCACTGCCTACAGCTGTGGTACCCAATCCTTTCTCAGGACCCATCTCTGCACCTGGTAACACCCCTGGTCTGTGAAGGATGGGTAGTACGGTGATTACTATGTAGGGATCAGACAGATGAGCTTTACGATGCTGCTCTGCTTCTGTTTCAGTGAGGCCCATTCAGATCTCAGAAACGAAGTCTCAGTCAAGGTACTTGAAGGAAAGTGGGATCTAGGCAGTAATCTCTCTGAAGTCCAAGAGCAAAGCCCTAGCAAGAGCTAGAGATTGGGTCCAGATTCAGAGTGGCCTTGGGACTTCAGCAACAGGAGCCCATGGTTCTCTCTCTTTATTATTTTTTAAAAATTTTTATTGTTATTCAATTACAGTTGTGTGCCTTTTCTCACCATCCCTCCACCCCACCCCAGCTGAACCCACCTCCCTCCCCCACCTCCACCCTCCCCCTTGATTTTGTCCATGTGTCCTTCATAGTAGTTCCTGTAACCCCCCATCCTCACTGTCCCCTCCCCACTCCCCCCTGACTATTGTTAGATTGTTCTTAACTTCAATGTCTCTGGTTATATTTTGTTTCCTTTTTTCTTCTGTTGATTATGTTCCAGTTAAAGGTGAGATCATATGGTATTTGTCCCTCACCACCTGGCTTATTTCACTTAGCATAATGCTCTCCAGTTCCATCCATGCTGTCACAAAGGGTATAAGCTCCTTCTTTCTTTCTGCTGCATAGAATTCCATTGTGTAAATGTACCATAGTTTTTGGATCCACTCATTTGCTGATGGGCACTTCAGTTGCTTCCAGTACTTGGCTATTGTAAATTGTGCTGCTATGAACATTGGGGTGCATAGGTTCTTTTGGATTGGAGTTTCAGTGTTCTTAGGGTATAATCCCAGCAGCGGAATTGCTGGGTCAAAGGGCAGTTCCATTTTTAGTTTTCTGAGGAAATTTCATACTGTTTTCCACAGTGGCCTCACCAGTCTGCATTCCCACCGACAGTGCACTAGGGTTCCCTTTTCTCTGCATCCTCTCCAACATTGTTTGTTGATTTGTTTATGTTGGCCACTCTAACCGGTGTGAGATGGTACCTCATTGTGGTTTTAATTTGCATCTCTCTGATGAACCCATGGTTCTCTACCCAGTCTCAGGGTGACCCGTCTACATGTTTGCTCAGTCTCCTTTTTACCTTCCAGGTCCCTCTGTTACTTACAATTTTTGTTTTTACGGAAGTTTGGTTGACAAATGGCTTAGCTTTGCATGGTTCTGACTCTATTTCATGGCTTTCCTTGATGCATCTTTTGCCTCCTATTTCTGCTCTTAAAGGACTAAGTTTGTATTTCTTATTTAAAATAAGAAAGAGAGAGAGAGAGATTCTATTTGTTCCATGTGTTCTTTTTGAGCCAGCTGTATGTGTCCTTGAACTAATCTCTCTGTGTATACTTGGCTGTCTTTGGATGGGAGTGCTCACTTTAGTCTAGTTAACAAGGGGGAGTGGTGGAGTCTTATGGTACAAAAAATGGCTTCCTGGGGGACAGGGATTTGGGCTGGGAACTTTCCATTAGAATAGGTCATGGGCAACTCAGATACTGTAACTGACATACCTAATACAGCCTGTGTGAACTGGGACAAAGCACCCTTCAGTTTTGAGCCTCGGTTTTATCAATTCTGAAAAGAGGAAAGTAATCCATTGAGGCAAGTTATCAGGATGAAAGGAATTAGGATGAGATAAAGCACACAGAATACTTAATGATGCTCTTTATAGTTATTTTATATCTATAATATATTAATATGTTTTTCAAATTGCCTCTGTAATCTGGGTTACTTTTGAGAAGAATTTCCCAGATGGAGAAATCCTTCTGTGAACTGTTGTGACTCTTGGTACAACATTATTTCTGATGTGCAGGGTGGAGTGATGGGAATGTTCATTTCTCTGGGGTGATGGTGGTCTGTGGGCCCTGCTACACTAACTAATTTGAAATGATTCAAGGTAACATGAGACAATAGACAACCTGTAGATACTAACAAAGACCATTATACTGAAGGAGTTTTGAGTCTGAAACCAGAAGCCAGATTTAGACTGAAATACACATGCTTTCTTTTTTTTACAAAAAGGTTTGAATAATAATAGCTAATGCTTACATAGGGCTTAATACATGCCAACCATTGTCCTAAAAGCTTCACATATATTTACTCATTTCCCTCTCTTCACAACAGTTGAGGTGGATGCTATTGCTACATTCAATTTAGAACCTGAGGTGCTGACCTGTTTGTAAAATCCTTTCAATAAACCATCATCAAGTGCCTTTGCCTTAACCTTATGCCCATCTCTGGTTCTTGGTCCTCTGGGTAGCATGGTTGGTGTTACTGCTCCTCCAGGTCTGGAGTTTTGTCATGCATCTCCAACTTCTTCCCAGACTGACGTTCCTCTATGAATGTCAAACCTGAGGGCTGCCACCAGAGCTCTGAAAACCTTTTCTTTCCATAGTCCAGAGGGATTTCATTCATTTGATTTCCACTTATTATGCCATGAATTCATAGGTAATGGGTTCCAGCATCTCAAGTTCCTTTCCATTGGTTCTCACATAATGAGCTTCTCTGAGTGGAGCAGTCTGGCCCTTCAGTTGAACCAAAGTACTTT
This sequence comes from Desmodus rotundus, assembly GCF_022682495.2. Taxonomy (NCBI): domain Eukaryota; kingdom Metazoa; phylum Chordata; class Mammalia; order Chiroptera; family Phyllostomidae; genus Desmodus; species Desmodus rotundus. Next base: position 101,589 of record NW_026527215.1, on the reverse strand, counting down.
CTCTTTGGCTTCCTTCTTTTTCTGACCATTTTCCTTCACAGGTTCCAGGAGCTGTTTGGTTTTCAGGATGCTTAATATGCTCAAAACACACATTAACTCCCCTGGCAAGAATCTTGACCTTAACTTGTCTGTTTACAGCAATGCTCACACATGCTGGGTGACACCGTAGACTCCTCCAGTTTAGCCAAGGAAACATCTGTGGGGCATTCCTTTGGGAACAGTGTCCATTCCCTTGATGTCTGCAATATGCCTTTTCTTGTAAGATTCACATGAATGTGGCCAAAAGAACTCTCTGTTTTCTAAAAGGCCTAGAGAATGTATAGCAGCTACCCTTCCTCTTTCTCTTTGTGTTGGTCATTTTGGTGAATTTCTGGACGTTGGCCAGTTCTGGCCAAAACTGGGACACGAAGCCATAATGGGAGAATGAGTGAGAGGATACATGGGGCTAAATAGATAAAAAATTAGCTTCTGTTGGGAAATTCCCTGTACAATGAAGCTGCGTTTGTTCTTAGGGAGGTGCAGAAGCTGGAAGGTGGGTGCCAAGTGGGCTGCAGGTGTGGCTTTTATAGTGAGTGTCCTGACGCTGCTCTTCTCTGTTCCAGTGAAGTCTATTTGGATGTATGATCAGCTCAATCAAACTGCCTTGAGAAAAGGGGGATTTGGGCAGAATTTCCCTGAAATCCAATGGTACAAGCCTTAACTAGAGCAGGAGGGTGATCCAGATTCAAGATGGTATCAGGACCTCAGCAGTCTAAAGGAGAATGTGACATATCCATTGTGTATGGCAATCATTTCCACCCCCCCCCAAACCACACCTTGATTTGTAGCATTTACCAGTTTCTATGGTGTGAATACCTCTATTACGGCCAATTTCAACCATCATGATATCACCAAACTTGAAGCTGGGAAGAAATGCGTGTAATTGAATCTCTAGTGTCAGTATGAGTCTATTCCAGCTCACCAAATGTTCACTTTGATTCTTTTCTGAATTTTCCAAGTTTTCAACAGTGATTATTATTGTTTATAATCAGAGAAACATATAACAGAAGTCATTTTTAAAAAGAAATATAAAAAAATATATATAGATGGGATGTGGCGAGGTACATTAAGGACGAGCTTCCCAGATTTCACCATTCATGGAGGGTCAGGCTTAGCTTTTGCCATCTGTTGCCTCCATTGGCCCCTGGGACCACCTAAGGGCTTGCATCAGGTGTCGCTGGGCTCACAGCTACCTTCAGGAAGGTCCTTCCAAATTTGACTCCCTATCTTGTGGACATTGTTTCAGAGAGAGATTGCTCAGAACCACCTGGTGGGGGTCTTGGGAGCACCTTCCTTTCCTTAAATTCAGATCCATAGAGGGCATTCCAGGGGGATGCTTGGGGACCAGGCTAGGTGGCCCTGAGTAGGAAGTTTTGAAAACCTAGAACCCAAATATGACAAGCTTTTCATTATGTTGGGCTAAAAATGAAAAGTTATACCATGGAAAGTGTGTGCTGTATGTGGAATTTATGAGAGAAAGCAAAGCTTTGATGAAGATCTTTTAAAATAATCCCTTCCACTGTAAATTGTGAAATAGGTGGCCCCGATTTGGCCTGGCACTCAGAGTGTGGTTTCCGGTCTCCTCACTTAGATCAGCCTATGCTCCTTTTCATGCAACTTTCCAACTTCCTGTTTCTGATTCAGGCTGGTCCTTAACTCATTGTTCTTTATGAATGTGTTTGTCTTTTGTTATTATTTATGCTGGGATGTGGTTGGTAAGTGAAGTTGGTCTGAGGAGCCCAGGGCTGGGCATTTGATGGGCAGGAGCTTAGGAGCCTTGGGCAGCCTTGAATTAGGCAGGAGAGACCTGGTCAGCAGTGTCTATGGATGAGAGTGGGAGAGGCTGGGGTGCTCCACCCATGTGCTGGAGATGCACAAGTGAACCTGGGCCTGAGATAGAAGGTCTCTGTCCTTTGGGCCCTCAGGTATTAACTAAAACCCAAAGGTGGACACAGGATGGAAGGCAAAGCTACTCTTGTTTGAGGCAGGGTGGGTATTCCAGTTACCTCCCACTCAACAGTAAGGTGCCTACAAGTCCTGCTCATGCCACTTCAGCCTGGGCAATGGATGAAGTGCTGGCTCTGGAGCTGCAAGTCCTGAGCTGTAGTCCCATTTCAGCTATTCACTAGTTGTGTGGCTTCGGGCAAGCCACTTAATTATCTGGATCTGTTTCATGATCTGTTGACTGAGGTATGTGTAGGCCAACCTGGGATTGCTTTAATGATTTGAGAATACCTCGTTCTGGTCTGCAAGTGCCTTGTCTGTAACTCCTCCCTGTTGGCTCTTTTGATTCACTGGAGACATCTTCTATCTTCTTCCACCTGATGGCCTTTCAAATCCCATAGTAGAGTCCTTCTCTTTTCTTTTGTCAAACATCTGCTGAGCTTCTGAGAGATTCACATATAATGGTGTTTCTCAAAGAATGGCCCGGGCGCCAGCAGCATCAGCATCACCTGGGAACTTGACAGAAGTGCACATTCTCAGACCCCACCCCAGGCCCACCAAACCAAACCAGGCCCAGGTAATGCTGATGCCTGCTCTAGTTTCAGCATTAGCACCATAGCGAGTGGGTCCACATATCCTCTCTGGCCTGGGCTCTTACTATTGTACCTCCTTTCTCAGACCCTCCCCACTCATACACTTGAGCTCTAGTTGCACCTAATGGTATGCCATTCTCCAAATACTCCTTGTTCTTTACACCTTACCTCTGAGTGTATATGCTACTCCTTTTCCCTGGAAAGCCTTTACCTTCATCCTTTTCTCTCCTTATAAATTCTTCTTGTCCTCCCAAGTCAGCTCACACATTCTCTCAGCAGACAAGAATTCTTTATAAGAGAGTCACAGGACACCGAGGCAGTGCTCTTCCTCCCACTGCCAATATAGGTCTCCTTACCTTCTCACGGCTTTGGATTATTCTTTCGTCCAGCCATGAAATCCACCTACCCATCTCATACTACTTGACTGAATCAAGTGTAATTGACCTTGTGCTAGGCTCTGGGATATAAGATATTATTTGCGAAACACAACCCCTGTCTTCGGTGAGCTCACAGCTTACTGGGGGAGATGGACAAGGAGCCAGCTAATGACAAGACAGCGCTTTAGTGCACCCACAGAAGCATGAGTGGGGCAGCGTTCACACAGTGAGGCTGCAATACAGGTGTGTTTGGGAAGCTTGGTGGAGGCAGGAGGGCCATTTTATCATGAAGGATGAATAGGCATTTTGTAGATGGAGAGGAAAGTATGGATCCCAGGTCCGTCCCTGGTGGGGTTCAGACCCTGAAGCAAATCTTACTTTGTTCACTCTGCTAGTTCCACCTTCCCATACCTCTTGCCTCTTAGCCTGGAGAAATCAGGTTAAATTAAACTTCATGTTTAATGTATGTATATATATATATATATTTTACATATATATATGTAAACATTTTTCTGACAAGAAACATGAGTTCTCTGAATCAGAAAAGAGACCACTTATCACACACAGACCATGTCACACAAGTTCCCTGCATCCCAAACCTTATGGGCAATGTGGTAAGAGCCTGGGAGTACAATGGGGGTTCCCCTGAGAGTGCAATGGGGGTTGCAGCACAGGAGAGCAACCCCCAAATTAAGAGACTCAGAGTTTACAAAGGGCTGGTCGTTCATTGGCCCATTCTCTTTTCCAAAGAGAGAAAGGAAAGACGAGAGAGAGAGAGACCTTTATTCTGGAATGTAAACAAATCCTCTCTGGGGAGAGTAGTGGACAATCTCTAATCTCTAATTTTCCTTTACTTCCATGTAATGTAAGCAAATAGCTTCAGGGGAAATAAGTTCCTAAATGTCATTGAGCAACACACTATCTCTAACTTGTGAGGCATGCTTTTTATTTAATCTCCCTTTCGCCAAGTGTGCCAGTTTGCTCAGAACGCCCATGACATGCAGAAACATGAAAACGTTCACGGTAATTATCTGCCAACACCACGGGGGCTGAAACCCAAATGTCAACATGTGACCTGTTCATAGGTTCCAATATAAAAGAATCTAGCTCAGAGGATGCTGGGTAAATGCTCAGGAAATGGAAATGTAGGTGTGAGAAGATGGGTTGGGAATGAGATGAGGGGAAGGCAGGACCATTTTCATTTCCATAAAAGGACAACGTTACTAATTTCTCTTTTCCAACATGAATTGGGCACATGTTATTTAATACTTTTGATAAGCAAGGTGTTCGGCACCCAGGGGGACATAGAAATGGGGTGGCTAAATTGTTGAAGTCCCAGTCTCAGCCCAGATATTGTCAAAGCACAGATATAGAAGATGATGAACAAAAATGCAAAGCTTAATAAATTATTATCAGGCCCACACACCCTTGTAGACACCATACAGCTTTACTCTACACTCATGCATGTGATGTGTGCTATGCTTTTATTTTAAATAGTGTATTTAGTGGAAGAATGGTGATAGTTTGGGATGGAGAAAGAGTATATCACAGTAGAGTTTTGTTTCCATTTGGTATATTTATTCAAGTTTTCTTTTAAATCTCTTAGTAAAATTTGTTAGTTTTATCTTACACTTGTTGTTAAGGGGATATGGGTGTGACACTGATATTTTGTGCATTTGTTGTTAAGGTTATTCTTAGGCATTTAGGAAACTGCTTTAATGCCACTGTGAATAGCATTATTTTTTCCATTACAGTTTTTACCTGGCTATTGTTGGTATATTGGGAAACATTTTTAATACATTTATCTTGTATCCATCCACTTTCCTGAATTATTTAATAAGTCCTGCAGAAGTGACCTCTCACTGCCCCCTCCTTCCTAGACTGTGAGTCAAGGAGGAGAGCCTTCTGTGTAGGGGAGCAGAGGACTTGTCTGGCTAGGGCAATAGATGGCTCCTCTTTAAATTGGTGGTAGTTCCACACAGGGTGTTAATCACTTATGTAGTGGTAACCCCAATATGGGGTATGGAAGAGCAAAAACTCAAAAATTTTGAGAAGCAGAAGATAAGGACGTCAAGATGAGCCTTTTTGACCTTTCTACTAACATTAGAAAAGGACAAGGAAGGGTCTTCTGCTTCTCTAGGAGAGAGCAGAGGGCTGTTGGCAATGGCGATGGTTTAGGGCATTGTGTGCTGGCAAATGTGTCAGGCTGAGGCCCAGAGGTAGCTTGTGATGCTCTGATGCCATTGCAATTGTGACTGTGCCCTACAAGGCAGCCAATGGTCTTGGCTTTGTGAAGTCCTTAATGTCAGTGACGAGTTTGGCCCTTGAGTATCAAGATGTGCAGCAAAGAGCAGGAGCCAGAGCTGACTGAATGTTGCCTAGGTTGGTGGGAAGAGATAGAATCTCCTGACTGTGAGGGATCAAAGTCACAGTTACTTTGGAGTGTTTCCGGGAAAGGCTCTCCTTGGGCCTGGGTTTCTGTTGGGGTCACAGGAGAACAGTGGAAAGTGGAAAGCATGGATTTTAGAATTAGCCAGACCTGAATTCAAATCTTGATTCTGCCACTCTGTAGTTATGTGTCTTTTTTTTAAATCCTCGCCCGAGGATAGGTTTATTGATTTTAGAGAGGGGGGGAGGAGAGAGAGAGAGAGGTAAAGGGAGAGAGAGAGAGAGAGAGAGAGAGAGAGAGAGAGAGAGAGAGAGAGAAACATTGATGTGAGAGAGCACCATTGATGGATTGCCTCCCATATACACCCTGACCAGGGATCAAATCTGCAACCTTTTGGTGCACACGACGACACTCCAACCAGTTGAGCCACCTGGCCAGGGTGGCTTTGTGTCTTGATTTGCACTCCCTGCCCTGCCCCCACGCAGACCTTAAGACAAGGATGGGGCGCAAGCAGCTTTTTGGGAAGCACAGGGATGGAGTGGGAGAGTGAGATGGAAAGGGTGGGGAGCCCTCAGAGGATGAGTGCGACGCTACTGTGGGCGGCTGGAGCCCAGCACCAGGGGATCCTCTGACAGTCTAGAACTCACTTCATTGTCCCACCGAGAGACAGGGAAGCTGGCCTATTTATCTGCTAACTTCTGGCCCTCAGTCGGAAGTCACTGCTGTGGCATTTGCTCTTCGGCACTTCTCATGAGCCGATGTTCTCTTGCAGCTGGGGAATGCTCTCAGAGAGATCGATGCTTTTGGAATGTGTGGGAACTGTTGGTGGGTGAACTCCAGGGTGGGCTAAGGGGATATGGGTGTGACACTGATATTTGGTGCTACAATTATGTAACCTGATATGCTTTAATTTTATGAAATGCAGATCATTGTACTTAACTGCACTAGGTTGTTAGGAAGATTAAGTGCATTCGAGTTCATAAAATGCTTCTCATAGTTCCTGGGATGTAGCTGATGCTCGATAAACGATCATTTTGGCCTGACTGATGTGGCTCAGTTGGTTGAGTGTCATCCTGCAAAGTGAAAGGTCGTCAGTTCTATTCCCAGTCAGGGCGCATGTTGAATTGCGGCTGGTCCCTGGTCGGGGCGAGTGTGAGAGTCAGCCACACGTTTCTCTCACACATCAATGTTTCTCTCCCTTTCTTTCTCCCTCCTTTTCCCTCTCTCTAAAAATAAATAAATAAAATCTTTAAAAAATAATAAGTTATCATTTTGTAGCAATAAGTTAACGTGAGGGAATAGTGGCTCTTCCTCAGTGGCTGACTTAAGACTTGTTTCTATCATTACAATTTGTATTAGAGAAGACAGTTGACCGGAGTCAGAGGGGCAATCCGTGGCCTTAGGAACCGAGATTTTCCTTGAGTGAAGCTATCCAATTATATGGGGACAGGATCTATGCCTTACAAGCATCATGAAGCCAACTAGCTGAGTAAGATGTAACTAAATTGTTTCCTCAGTAATAAAGCTTTTGCCAGCGGCTTGTGCATTTGGTTGCCTGGTAGGGAAAATAAAACTTTTGCAGAACATTCTGCCTGTAGCTGTAAAGAATATTTACCAGTTCATGCTGAATTTTAGAGCATATCCAGGTTGAAATAAATGCCCAAACAATTGTGTTTTTCACCTTTGCTCTACAATAGAATTATAGATATTACCACCCCATAGGTGTGTGCTTGTTTACTAGGAAATGGAAGGTTGTGGGGAAGGTAACAGCTATCTGCCGACATCAGGGGATGGGATGAGTGGGCTAGGAAGGTATATGGAAAATAATAAGGGAATTTGGTGAACAAGATTCATCACGAATTAAAAAATTGAGTTTTATTTTTAATTTTGTTTTATTTAGGGTGATGGGGTAGAGTCAAATATAGTCAATGTTGTTTACAATTTGAGGTCTTCCCGGCCGAGGCCTGCGGGGAGAGTTAGGGTTGTGCATGTCCTTAAGCAGGCACAGGGGGTTTACTGCACACCAGCCTTTCACCCTTTCCTGTGCTGGCAGGCCTTGATTTTGTTCAGCTATTAGATTTCACAGAAGGTGGACTAGTCTCTGTGGGTGAATCAAATTTGGTTCAAGCCAATCATGGTATTACATTGATATTGACTGGTGTTATGTGTAAGGTGGCCAAATGGCCTAGAAGTCTGATGGAGATTTTAGGAAATATTTTCTCTCTGGTAAAAAGAGAGGGATGGAGGAGAAGAGGCATGCTTTTGTAATTCTTGATATTGGATTGCGGCTGTATGAAGACTTGGTATTCGGTACTGTGGGAGCTATTATGTGACCATGAGGGGACATCTCCATCACACTGAGGGTGACAGAATGGAAAGAGGAAAAAATTTCACGTCTTTGATGCATCACTAAGCTTCTGGATCAACCTGGGATTCCACACATCTTGTTATAATGTGAGACTCACTTTGTTGGGATACTCCGTTATTGAACCCAAAGCACCTTGATTAGCTCCAGAAAAAGAACAAGTATGGGGCAATATCAGAGTATCTATGGGAGACAGGAAGAGCTGAAGCAGAATCAGGACTCCTGGAGTGGGCTCAATCACCGCTGACCAGGGCAGTGAGAGGATCGGCACTCCTGTTAATCAGGATGCCTGGAAGCATCCCCACTTCCAGAGGGTGGATGAGGGCAGGACGGAGGCAGCAGAGGCCACTCTGGCAAGGAGCCAGGATGTGCAGGCAGGCCTTGCAGTTCCCTCTGTGGGAGACTCAGGAGTTAGGTCAACGTGCTGTTACAGCTCTGAGGGCCCAGTGGTGATGGAGGAAAGAGCGGCTTTGGAGCCCAAGGGAACTGGGCCCTGCCACTCCCTTGAGCAGAACTTCAGTTTCCTTAAGCTGCAAAATGAGGAAAGTCCTATCAATCCCCAATGGGTTGTTACAAAGATGAAAATACATTAACTCCTAAAATTGCCCTAGGATATAGTGGAAATTTAATAATAAAAGATAGTTGTTGCTATTTCACAGAGACCTGCAGAGGTAATGGAAATGCTTCACGGTCCACCACTGGATGCATGACCACTGGACGCTGGGTGAAGTCAGGCCAGTTTGAGACTTGCTAGGGTAGTCTGAAGACCAACCCTGATTGGTCCTATAAGGGAGGAGACCCCAGGGATAGTTTCTGGAGACCATTTCTTCTCTGCCCCCACAGGCCTATCTGAAACAATAGACATTTTGGGAAAGGGGGTGGGGGACATTAATATTTGCCATGCCATTGTTTCCCCTGCTCGGGGAGTAAGACAAAGACAGAAAGTGTGAAGCGCTGATAGAACTGAGAATGCCAGAGATACGTATGCTTTCCAAGGTTCCCTAGGGGCTCTGCGGGGGATCAGACTCCTGGGAGGAGGGAGGGGGATTGTACAATAGAATGCCCCCTGCCCATTCCATCGCGGACAATTTCAGTTATAGAAGCACCAGGAGTACCAATGTAATAACCAGAACCAGAGGCTTCCTGCTCACGGATATGAGGGGGGAAGTGGACCAAAATAACTGCACAACACGAATAGCAGACTCTGAGAAGCCACTCTTTCTCTCCCGGAGCCCCTTCCTACACACCCTTTCTAAGTAATTTCTACCCTTGTGAATATTCGCAGAAAGAAGAAGAATAGAAGTTATTGGCGTTTGTAGTAACAGGATGAGAAAGTGCAAGACTTCCTGTTATGTGTGTGTGACAGCTGGTGATAAGTGGAGCGCCCTGCACAGGAAATCCGCTCTGCTTCTGCAATGTGACCTGCCTGAAACTTGGGCGCTCCTTCAGTCTGGATGTTAATGGCAGGACAAAGGGGTGCCTGGACTATGGGCGACGTGGTAGAGAAGAGTCTGGAAGGGCCCCTGGCACCTCCCACAGATGAACCCTCCCAGAAAAGGGGAGACCTGGTAGAAATCTTAAATGGGGACAAGGTAAAATTTGACGACACGGGACTGTCCTTAATTCTGCAGAATGGCCTGGAGACCCTCCGCGTGGAAAACTCTCTGACAGATGTCATCTTGTGTGTGGACATTCAGGAATTCTCCTGCCACCGCGTGGTGCTTGCTGCGGCCAGCAACTATTTCAGGTCAGCACACCTACGACCGGAATCAAATTGGGTGCAAGTTGTCAGGCATCTCTGTATTGTTGGGAGAGCCCAATTTAACCAGTGGACTGTCGCATTTATGGTTTGTATATTTATTCAAGATGCAAGAAAGGAAGCGATTCAACCTTAGATTTTAGGATTTAAGCTATATCAAAAGAGATTGGTGTTATTTAAAAGCAACATTTGTACATTATGATAAATCTTCTGTGTGAAATGTCCTTGTTCCAAAGGATGGAAAATCTAAAGTCATGGGGATTTTTTTCCCCTTTGGTCTGACTAGTGTGTTGGAAACATGATGTTGCCTTTGTTCACCAATGGAGGTGGAGAAAAGGATGTGGCTCCTCTTTTGAAGTTATCAAATGACTTGCTGAAAATTAGGGGTTTCTGTTTGTGCCGAGGGGGTGGGAGAAAAGGGAAAGCTGTTACAAATATGCTTTAGAAGGTAGAGGCTCCTAGTTACAACAGACTCAGAGGCCTGGGTTCCACCCCACTCTGCCCGTTCCTGACCACGGGGCTTTATGCACTCCATGCTTTGAGTTTCTGTTTTGTCATCTGTAGGATGGGAATAACAATGACTACCTCTCGGGGTTGTTGTGATAATTAAGTGTGAGAAGTCTTGCACACAGAGCCTAGCATATAGTAGATGCTCACCATATCTCTGCTGAAATTTGTCCCCTCATTCTGCTTTGTGCAGCTGAGAACCATTCATTGAGTCTTTACCATGAGCTGTGCCTGGGGTAGGAATGTGGGGGAATTGGGAACCCAGTGAGTACAGCTGGCTCCAGCGTGTTCCAGATTGATGTAGACATGGTGGGAACCAGTCCCCAAGGGAAATGTGGATGAAGAAGGTTTTGGGGAAATTTGAAAAAGAAACACCTTTCTCAATTTTTATCACTGAGGTTATACTTAACTCTTGATTCTGGCTGAGGAAATTAAAAGCTAACTTTATAAATATCATGAAAATTATTCATTCTTTCTTCTCTCTCTCTCTTTCTGTGCATACGGGAACATTTTTCTTTGGAATTCAAAGAGCAGGGCAGGAGGCATTGTGGAACTGGTAAGGTCCCACATGCAGACAAGGCAAGGGGAGATCTGGGTTTGCAGGAAGTGGTGCTTGCTAAGGGCCAGACATCCTTAACTGGTTTTGTTTTTGCAACAGCTTGATGAAGGTGGCTGATATTCCCATTTACAGATGAGGAAATGGAAACCCAATATTACATGTGTAGTCACTGCTGGAGCAGGGGCTGGGCACATTCTAGAAATGCTTGTTTTTATCGCAATACAAACTGCCACTACACTTGGGGGCTTCATTCCACAGGAAGTATTGTATATAGAAGGGAAAGCATAGGTGCAGCCATAAAGATGGGTTGGCATGATACACACATTACTTACTCCACCAATATTGACCATGTGCTTTCACACTGATCAGAATCCCACTCAGAAGTGAATGGAAGTCAGCGTGGCTCAGTGACCTGAGTACTCACTTTTAGATTTATTCTTTCTGTTTTGAATCCCTGAAAAACTGCTACCGTAAAATGTATGCCTGATTAGTAATTTTGTTAGTGGCTCCTCCTGGCTGTGGAACGGGGACCGCTGGCTGTGCTCTCTCGAGTACATCACTGGCTTCTGTGGCCCTCGGGTTTCTCGTCCCAAACACACGGTGTGTGGGCTCCGTCCCCCTATTCCTGCTGATGTAGAGTATTTAGGGAAGGGAAGTCTCTGCCAGTCCTGAGAGGAGGTGGCTGCAGTGAGAAGCTGGGGGCGCCCACGTGGTGCATGTTTCTGCCTGTGGCTGAACAATCTCTTCCCAAACTGCCTGGTCATGAAGGGAAATTCCTATTCTTTTCTCCCGTGACTTTTGATTCTTATCTTGGCATTTCCAGGATGATTGTCCTCCTCTCACGAACACATTAATCCTGGACACAGGATTCCTTTTTCCAGCAGCACTATTAATAATAACCTCTCTTTTTGAGCACTCATTGTGGGCCAGGCCCTATGCCCCCAGTGTCACACACGCTCTAGGAGGTAGGGAATTTTATTCCCATTTACAGATGAGAAACCTAAGTCCAAGTGTGTCAGTTAACTAAGTGGCCAAGAGGGATTTGAGCCCTTGCCGAGTTGGTTGGATCATGGGCCTGATAGGCCAAGGTTGAGGATTCTATCCCTGGCCAGGGCAAGGGCAAGAATCAACTAATGAGTGCATGAAGAAGTAGGACAACAAACCTATGTTTCTCTCTCTCTCTCTCCTCCTTCTCCTTCCCTTCTTCTATCTCTCTATAAATCAAATAAAAATTTTTTTAAAAAGAGGGATTTGAACCTAGGACTGACATTAACTCTGACGTTGCTTCACCCACCACCAGTCTTGCTTTGTTTCTAAGATTCAGAAAGGGGCGGAGAGCCAAGTTCCCTTTAGGCTCAGACTTTGGCAGGGCGGGGAGTCTGCTCTGTCTGAGAGGCTTCCGACACAGAGCCTCTGAGTTTTGGAGGGCCCGCGGCTGCTGGTAAAATTATGTAGGTTTCCTTTTAATCTTTGTTCATTGACAATATAAATCTTTTCCATTAAGTGATTGAACCATTTATTTAACCAATCACCTATTGAAAGACATTTGGATTCTTTTTAATCCTTTGCTTTTGAAAGTGTTGTAATGAATAACCTTACATGTATGCCATTTCATAGGCATGCGAGCGTGCCTGGTGTGCATTTCTAGAACAGGGTTTGCTGAGTCAGAGAGAAATGCACCGCAGTTTTAACAGATATTGCCTGATTCTCCTGGATAGGGGTTCGATCATTTTGTCCTTCCCACAGCCTTGCCAAAAGAGGATGGCCTCAAACTTGGATCTTTCCCAATTTGATCGATGAGGAGGAGGATCTCAAATTGGTTTTAATTTGCATTTCTCTTATTTTAAATAAGGTCTTCAGTTCTTTTCCTGTGAGCTATCTGTTCATGGTCTTTCAAATTTTCACATGTATTTAAAAAAATTAAAATTTATTTTTTATCAAAATAACACGTGCAAATAGTATCAGAGTCAAATAGTATTTAAAGGCTTATAATGAAAAACAAAAATTTATCTTTACCTTCTCTACCCTTAAGCCTTGCTCACCAGACCCTACCATTTTCATCATTTATCTGTTTCTTCTATTATATTTATATTTCCACAAAATATGCTTATATGTCTCTTTCTTGATTTCTCAGTGTTAGACACATGAATTTCTCGTATGTCTGATAAGGACTCAGTACTTCTATATAACTCTCTTACCATATATATTCCTTCTCTATAATCTCTCGTATAGTGTTATCACATTTTTGATAAATTTACATTAATAGTTTACATTATATCTATGAAAACAGTGTTTCCTGTTGAGCCCAATTGTGTGATATGATTATATTTCCTTTCTTGTAAACCCTTTGCCTTTCCTGAAATTCATAATTCACTTTTTCCACTTGATTTCGGGACATCTTTAACTCACAGCCTCTCCATAATAATTTTCCATGTGGTCCAATGCATCTGAAAATCCACCAGTTGCATTTCCCCCCAGAATCTTCCTCACTTCTGTCATCCTACACACATTCTCTGGACCTGCTGCCCAGCTCTCGTCTAGCTGCATGTGAAAACAGGGTGGCTGTAAACAGGGGCTATATTCGTAACTCAGACATTGCAGTTCCCTTTGGGGGACTGTTTAAAAGTTTTAAGTGGAATGAGGAAGTTGGGAAAATAGGAAGATTTGAGACTGAGAAAAGGGTAAGGGTGAATAAAGCTTTGAAGGTAGCTCACAACATACATTTAAATGTCAAACCCCACAATGTCAGAGTCCAAATATTTTCATGGCATTGAGGAAAGCATAGATTTAACATTCATGTTAATAGTTTTAAAAATTTATAAGACTACTAGTGTCTTTTATAAGACTACTAACAAAGCTGTCACTTGTGCTATGCCTTTGGACGGGTCCCCATATCGAAGTCATGGGAAGGGTTTGTTTATCCTGCATAGTGAGCCCACCTCCCAGAGGACCTCCATTTACACCAGTGGTTCTCTCCATTTGATGGGGGAGCAGCTCACTGAAGAATCTGGCACACTCCCTACATGATGTTGACACGTGAGAACAATGGTGTTGTGATTCCCAGGATTGGAGGTAGTAAAGGGAGGACTCATCAGGCTTCTCTGTTTTACTGATGACTGGCCCCTTCTACACGCATGTAAAAGCTCCCAGGCTGAGTCTGAGTTAACGTGAATTCCTTTGTAGTTGCCGATGCTGAAATCCCTGCCTGGGCATGGCCCCTGCCTTGTATCTCAACACCTCAGTCTCTTGGTCTGATTCCCTGAGGCTGTGATGAGAGGACTTTGACTACTTTATACAGAAATCAAACATAAGGCCAAGAATGGGAAGGGCAACGTGGGCGCAATCTATGAATCATTATTATATATTAACCAATTCCTGGATGGCAGGAATGTGGGAGAGAGGTTATTCTTAAGCTGTGTTTAGATGTTGTAATTCTTTCCTTTTTTTGCATCATGTGTAAGATGTCTAAAAAGGAGCCAGCAAGTGTAGATGATAGAATGAGTGCAAAGGAGAACAAGAATGAATTAAAGGCTGTCTGGGTCTGGATCAAAACCTAGATAATGGCATAGCGGTTGAGGATTTCTGCTGCTACAGTTGGTAACTCTAGTGAACTATTAACTGTACTTCTAGCATTGGGCTCTGTATTTTATACTTTTAATATTTTCCTCTTGGCAGAACCAATATAGTGGTTAATAATTAAGTACTATTGATCTACAATCCCTTATCTGCCTTCCAATCCTAAAAAATGTTCTTCTTGATGGGGGTTGCTGCCCCAGGATAGCACAGTCAGATCCTTTGAATTTTCAATAAAATGTCATCTCCGTTCCTGATATCTAGGGCATGTGAATCTTCTTTCAATTAAGACCAGGAAATCTGTTCTCCTGTTTTGAATAACGTTCCATGCAGCTCTCAACTAAAATACAACAGAGAACTACTTTCATCATTAACATATCAAGTTCTGAGCTTTATCCCTGCATGAAGTGCATGGATATGTAACTCTTCCTGCATGAAAATGCCTTTACAGAACTAGATTCTCATGTAGAAAACATCAAACACTCATGGGAAGAGCTGGCCCTATGCAGAACATCTGTGCTTTTGGTAAAACTGTCTTGGAACTCAGCATCCATCACATTGCTCAATGTTCTGTATTAGTCAGCATTCTTTTGTTCTAAGGGATAGGAACTCAAGTCAAATCAGCCTAGGCAAAAGAGGAAGGTATTCGGCCACATAACCGAATCATAGGAAGGGCCAGAAAGCAGCAGAGCCCAGAGGGAAGAGGAACCAGGGCCTTGAATGCAGTCAGGGGGCTTTCTCACCACCTTCACTCAGTCTCTCTCTCAGGTGGGACTTGGATCTGCTACATACTTGGGAATTAGCCTGTTGGCAGTTCTGAGACTTCGGTTCCAGAGAGAGACTGAAGGGCTAGCTTCAGTTTGAAAGGCCCAGGAAAGGCTCTGATTGGCCCAGCTCCATTCAATTATCCAATCTCATACCAATCACTGTGTCAGGGAGGTGGGGCACAATAATCAGCCAGGCTGAGTTTAGGAGTACTCCTTTGGCCAAAGGTGTGAGAGTGTGTATGTATATACCACTTGAACCAGAGCATTTCCCAGAAGGGGAAGGCATTAAACAAAAGGAAAAATTAGTGTTCATTAAAGAGAAATAGCAAATCCTGGTTTATTTTCTTTTATTAGCCAATTTATTGTATTTCTGTTTTTGCTTTGGCTGTCAGGAAGCTCAATACATTGGCTTTTCTCAGTCTAGATTTCCATATTATATTATCCTCCTACTTTAATTACATATTTCTTACCTTCTTATTTTTTGTTGTTGTTTTGTAATTTATCATACCTCTGCTGTTTTAGCATAAGCCATCTTAAGTTCTTTTGGAGAGGCCATTTCTCTATACAGATAAGTCTCCCTTGCTATGAAAAAATATTATTTAGGCAACCTATGTGCTCTATGCCAGCTAAGGGTAGGCATTTTGTTATTGCATTAATTTTTGTGGAAGGCTCTAAGGCCACAATAATTACATGAGTACTGATACTGCTATAATTTTAAAACACAATTAAACCAAAAGTTGCATCATAACTCTTTCTGATGAGCTATAAAAATTAACTACCAGCAGGTTTACATATAATGATTCAGTTTGAGGGATGAGTAAGAGCTTACTGGCATTCAAGAGATCATGATACGTTATTGTAGAGTTAGCTCAGGCTTGTAAGGGACCAGATATCAAGGACATTTTGATGTTGAGGAAATAGGGGAGGGGCAGATGTTCAGTGAATAATTCTTGGAAGGTGGAGTTAATGGATATAACACACATGCATACACAAACAGGACAAAAAAGAAATGGAGATTAGGAAATTGAGCAAAGCTTTAGGTGATTGGCAGTATTTTTTAAAAATTGAGTTTATTGGGCTGACATTGGTTCACAAAACTATACAAGTTTCCAGTGTACAACTCAACAAAACATCATCTGTACACTGCATCGTGTGCCCATCACCCCACGCAAAATCTCTTTCCGTGCTATTCTGCCCCACTTAGCCCACCTCTACCTACCCCCCTCCTTTCCCTCTGCCCATCACAACACTGTTGTCTGCATCTGTGTATTGTATGGGTGTTTTTTTTTTTTTTTGCTTAATCCTTCTTTCATCCAGTCTTCCACCCCACCTGCTCTGACAGCTGTCAGCACATTTCATGTATCCATGCCTCTTTCTATTTTGTTCATCAGTCTATTTTATTCATTAGATTCCACATATAAGTGATATCATATGGCATTTGTCTTTCTCTATCTGGCTTATTTCACTTAGCATAATAATCTCCAGGTCCATCCATACTGTCATCAAAGGCAAGATTTCCATTTTTTATGGCTGAGTAGTATTCCACTGTGTAAATGTACCACAGTTTTTTGTCCACTCATCTACTGATGGGCACTTGGGATGTTTCCAGATCTTGGCTATTTTAAATAATGCCGCAATGAACATTGTGTTGTATAATTCTTTTGAATTGGTGTTTTGGGATCTTAGGATATATTCCCAGAAGTGGGATATCTGGGTCAAAAGGCAGATCCATTTTTGATTTTTTGAGGAAACTCCATATTGTTTTCCACAGAGGCTGCACCAGTCTGCATTCCCACCAACAGTGCACGAGGGTTCCCTTTTCTCCCCATCCTCACCAGCACTTGTTTGTTGATTTGTTGATGATAGCCATTCTGACAGGCATGAGATGATACCTCATTGTGGTTTTAATTTGCATCTCTCTGATGATTACTGACATTGAACAGTTTTTCATGTCTATTGGACATCTGTATGTCCTCTTTGGAGAAGTGTCTATTCAGGACCTTTGCCTATTTGTGGGGGGGGGGGTTTGTTTGTCTTCTTGGTATTGAGTTGTATAAGTCCTTTATGTATTTTGGAAATTCATCTCTTATCAGATGTATCATTGGCAAATATGTTTTCCCATTCAGTGGATTCCCTTTTCATTTTGTTGATGGTTTCTTTTACTGTCCAAAAGCATTTTTAGTTCAATGTAGTCCCATTTGTTTATTATTTTCCTTTGTTTCCCTTGCCAGAGGAGATATATAGGCAAAAATATTGCTGTGAGGAATGTCTGAAGTTTTACTGCCTGTGTTTTCTTCTAGGACTTTAATGATTTTGCGACTTACATTTAAGTTTTTAATAGATTGTGAATTGATTCTTGTGTATGGTGTAAACTGGTGGTTTAGTTTCATTTTTTTGCATGTATCTGTCCAGTTTTCCCAACACCATTTATTGCAAAAGTTGTTGTTACTCCATTGTATGCTCTGGCCTCCTTTGTCAGATATTATTTACCATAAAGCTGTGGGTTTATTTCTGGGCTGTCTATTCTGTTCTATTGATCTATATACCAGTTTTTGTGCCAATACCATGCTGTTTTGATTACTATGGCGTGTAGTATAGTTTGATATCAGGTATTGTGACACCTTCAACTTTGTTCTTCTTTCTCAAGATTTCTGAAGCTATTTGGGATCTTTTGTGGTTTCATATAGATTTTTGGAATATTTGTTCTAGACTTGTGAGATATGCCATTAGTAGCTTGATAGGAATTGGTTTGAATCTGTAGATTTCTTTGAGTAGTATGGACATTTCAATGATGTTAATTATTCCTATCCATGAACAGGGTGTATGCTTCCACTTATTTGTAACTTCCTCGGTTTCTTTCTTCAGTATCTTATAATTTTTTAAGTAGACATCTTTTATCTCCTCAGTTAAGTTTATCCCTGGATACCTTATTATTTTTTTTATCACAATAGTAAATGGCATTGTTTTCTTAATTTCTCTTTCTGATAGTTAATTATTGGTGTATAAAAATGTCACCGATTTCTGAATATTAAGTTTGCATCTTGCTACTTTGCTGAAGTCATTTATTAGATCTAGTAGTTTTTTGGTGGAGTCTTTAGGGTTTTCTATATACAATATCACATCATTTGCAAATAATGACAGTTTTACTTCCTCCTTTCCAACTTGGGTGCCTTTTATTTCTTCTTGCCTGATTGCTGTGGCTAGGACTTCCAGACCATATTGATAAGAGTGGTGAAAGTGGACATCCCTACCTTGTTCCTGAACTTAAGGGAAATGCTTTTCGCTTTTACCCACTGAGTATGATGTTGGCAGTGGGTTTGTCATATATGGCCTTTATGATGTTGAAGTATGATCCTTTTATTCTTACATTGCTGGAAGTTTTTATCATAAATGGTGCTGGATTTTATCAAATGCTTTTTCTGCATCTATTGATATAACCATGTAATTTTCATGCATCATTATTTATGTGATATATTCCATTTATTGATCTGCAAATATTGTACCAACTTTGCATCTCCAGAATAAAGCCCACTTGATGATGTTTTTGCAGTTTATCCATTTTGCCCAAGTTGTCTAATTTGTTGGCATATAGTTGTTTATAGTATTTGTTTTTTACAATCCTTTATATTTCTGTGATGCCAGTTGTTATTTCTCTTTCATTTCTGATTTTATTTATGTAGGTCCTTTCTCTTTTTTTCTTGACGGTCTGGTTAAAGGTTTGTCAATCTTGTTTATCTTTTCAAAGAACCAGCTCTTGGTTTCATTGATCTTTTGTGTTGTTCATTTAGTCTCTATGTCATTTATTTCTGCTCTAATCTTTATTATTTCCTTCCTTCTACTCACTCAGGGCTTTGTTGTTCTTTTTCTGGTTTTCTCGGCTGGAGGCTTAGATCTTTTATTTGAGATTTTTCTTGCTTCTTGAGATAGGCCTGTAATGCTATGAACTTTCTTCTTGGGACTGCTTTCTCATGTCCCATAGATTTTGGATTGTTGTGTGTTTATTTTCATTTGTTTCCAGGTAACTTTGATTTCTTATTTGATCTCATCATTAACCCATTCATTGTTTAATAACATGTGTTTGAATGTTTTTTAGTTTCTTAAATTGTAACTAATTTTTAATTGCATACCATTTTGGTCAGAGAAGATTCTTGATAAGATTTTAGTCTCTGTTAAGACTTATTTTGTGTGTGTGTGTGTGTCTCTCTTTTGTTTTCTATGTTCTTCTCATTTTCTTATTTTCTCTTCTTCAAGCAGACCCTTTAACTTTTTTTTTTTTTTTTGCAATACTGGTTTGGTGGTGATAAATTCCTTTAGCTTTTTAACTTTTTTTCCATCTGGGAAGCTTTTCATTTTGCCTTCAATTTTAAATGATAGCCCTGCCAGACAGAGTAGCTTTGGTTGTAGGACATTGCTTTTCATCACTTTGATTATTTCATGCCAATCCTTTCTGACCTGAAGTGTTTTTGTTGAGAAATCAACTGACAGCCTTATGGGAGCTCCTTTATAGGTAACTAATTGTCTTTCTTTTGCTGCCTTTAAGATTCTCCCATTGTCTTTAACCTTTGCCATTTTAATCATGATGTGTGTTGGTGTGTTTCTCCTTGGGTTCATCTTGATTGGAACTCTCTGTGCTTCCTGAACTTGTGTGACTTTCCTTCACTAGCTTAGGAAAATTTTCAGCCATTATTTCTTCAAACAGGTTCTCTATCCCTTGCTCAATCCTTTTTCCTTCTGGTACCCCTATGAAATGGATGTTTTTATGTTTGGTGTTGTTCCAGAGGTCCTTTAGACTTTTCTCACTTTTTAATATTTTCTTTTCTGTTTGATCCTCTTCTTAGGTGCTTACTGTTATCTTGTCTTCAAAATTGCTGATTCAGTCCTCTGCTTCATCTAATCTGCTATTGATTTCTTCTAGTGTAATCTTCATTGCAGGTATTATATTCTTCACTCCTAACCTTTTTTATAGTTTCTATTTCTTTTTTAATGATTACCATCTCTTTGTTTAAGTTTCCACTGAGATCATCCATTCCTTAAGGTCTTTGATCATCCTTATAACCATTGTTTTAAACTCTGCATCTGGTATCTTGGTTGCTTCCATTTCATTTGATTCTTTTTTTCTGGGGAATTCTCTTGTTCTTTCATTTGGGGCATATTTCTTTTTTCTTTTTTTTTTTTTTTACCATATGATCTCACCTTTATTTTATTTATTTTTTAATATATTTATTGATTATGCTATTACAGTTGTCCCATTTCCCCCGCCACCCCACTCCATCCTGCCCACCCCCCTCCCTCCCACATTCCCCCCCTATAGTTCATGTCCATGGGTCATACTTATAAGTTCTTTGGCTTCTACATTTCCTACACTATTTTTACCCTCCCCCTGTCTATTTTCCACCTATCATCTATGCTACTTATTCTCTGTACCTTTACCCCCCTCTCCCCCTCCCACTCCCTTATTGACAACCCTCATGTTCTAGTTGTTTGCCTAGTTTGCTCTCATTTTTGTTTTATGTGTGGCCGTTAATAACTGTGAGTTTGCTGTCATTTTTACTGTTCCTATTTTTGATCTTCTTTTTCTTAGGTAACTCCCTTTAACATTTCATATAATAAGGGCTTGGTGATGATGAGCTTCTTTAACTTGACCTTATCTGAGAAGCACTTTATCTTCCCTTCCCTTCTAAATGATATCTTTGCTGGATACAGTAATCTTGGATGTAGGTCCTTGCATTTAATCTTGGGTAAGGTAATTATGATGTGCCTTGGCATGTTCCTCCTTGGGTCCAGCTTCTTTGGGACTCTCTGAGCCTCCTGGACTTCCCGGAAGTCTATTTCCTTTGCCAGATGAGGGAAGTTCTCCTTCATTATTTGTTCAAATAAGTTTTCAATTTTTTGTTCTTCCTCTTCTCCTTCTGGCACCCCTATAATTCGGATGTTGGAACGTTTCAAGGTGTCCTGGAGGTTTCTAAGCCTCTCCTCATTTTTCCAAGTTCTTGTTTCTTCATTCTTTTCTGGTTGGATGTTTGTTTCTTCCTTCTGGTCCACACCATTGATTTGAGTCCCAGTTTCCTTCTCATCACTATTGGTTCCTTGTACATTTTCCTTTGTTTCTCTTAGCATAGGCTTCATTTTTTCATCTGTTTTTCAAACAGATTCAACCAAGTCTGTGAGCATATTGATAACCAGTGCTTTGAACTGTGCATCCGATAGGTTAGCTATCTCTTCGTCGCTTAGTTGTATTTTTTCTGGAGCTTTGAAGTGTTCTGTCATTTGGGCCATTTTTTTTTTCTTGGCGCGTCTGTTACTTTAAGGGGCGGAGCCTTAGGTGTTCACCGGGGCGGGGTAACACTGGTTGCTGTGTTGTGACGCTTACGTGGGGGAGGGGCCGAGTGGGAGCAATGGCGCCTGCCTCACTCTCCTCCTGCTTTCAATCTTTCCCTCCACTACCCACAATCAAACTGGGCCACTCTGGTGCTGGTTCCCGAGTGGGTGGGCCTGTGCACACTCTAGGCCCCTGTGGGTCTCTCCAACAACCTCTCCTGTGAGGCTGGGAGTCTCTCCTGCTGCTGCCCCAACCCCCACGGGCGTTTTCAATCAGAGGTTTGAGGCTTTATTTCCCTGAGCTGGAACCTTGGGTTACGCGGTCTGCTTCGCTCCCCGCTCCCCACCGTTTGTCCGGTTTATCTGTGGGTGAATGTGGTGCCGCGGGGTGCTACCCACTGCTCTGCCTGCCCTGTTCTCCGCCACTCTGAGTCCGGCCCTCTGGATTTATCTGTGCAAATGTGGGGCCGCAGGGTCTGCTTGTGCTCAGACTGCCTGTGCCATTTGTCCCACACTCCGCCAGTCTCGGTCCCGCCACAGCCACGCGAGTCCTCTCCACCCCGGTGCCTGTCTCCGCCCCTCCTACTGGTCTAGATGAATGTTTATTTTCTATTTCTTTGGTGTTGGTCCCCCTTGCTGTTCGATTCTCTGTCAGTTCTGGTTGTGCGAGGAGGCGCAGTGTGTCTACCTACGCCGCCATCTTGGTTCTCTCTGGGGCATATTTCTTTGTGCCCCCATTTTGTCTTTGTGTATTTGGTAGGTTTGTTATGACTTCCAAACTTGCTATGATGGCTTTATGATGTAGATGTCTTGTGGGTTCAGTGGTACAATCTTCCTGACCACCTGAGCTCAGTGCTCCAGGAATGTTTCTTGTGGGTTATGTACACTCTCCTATTGTAGTTGAGTCTTGAAGGTTGTTGGCCCTTTTGTTGGTGACGTTAACCTTTCTCACTGGCTCTCTATAAATATAAACCTAAATGACCATGTCTGAGTCATTGTGCAGGGGTTGCCCATGAAGGCAGAATTGTTCCCAAAAAAGTCCAGTGTCTCCGGAATCCCCCTTTGAGTGTGTCACTTGTGTGGCTACTTGCATCAAGCTCTTGTATGGTCTGAAGCCCACCACAGGTTTTGTTGGTTCTGAGTCCACTTGAGTGGGGTTCAGGTATAAGCTGATATCAGACGTTGGATGTAACTGGCCTTGGGCTACCTGTCTGGAGCTACTATACTGTTTACTATTTGTGGCTGTGTCTACTGGGCCTGGGTGTGCATGGGGGGGGGCAATCTGTGTACAAGGGTTGGCTTCCTCCAGCTTAAAGCTGGGGGGCATATCTATGAAAGGACCAAAGCTCCCTGAGGTCCGCCTCCACCTGTCAGCTACTCCACTTCCCTCTGAAGTTGTCTAGTATTCCTTCACAGCCTTCCAAAGAAAGACTGTTGAGTGTGCCCAGGCTGGGAAAGACTACAGACTCTTCCACAGGTCACAAGCATGGTAGGGCAGGGTTACCAGAGTCAGGAAGATGAGGTTAGAGGATGCCCTCTTGGGGGTCACACAGGCAGGCACTCAAATGAGGAGAAAGTGGATCTTACTCCAGAGTCAAACCACTCAGTCTCTTCCAGAGTCTCCAACTTTAGCTCTCCCAGGAGGAGTGTGCCACAGGTTCAGGTTGGGTACAGCCAACAGTCCTTTCTATAAGAGCAATTTCAGCAGGGCAGAGCCACAGGGCTCAGGAGGACAAATCAAAAGAATCTCCCATTGGGGGTGGTGCCAGCTGAGCTCCCAGGAGAGGGCTGAGAACTTTGTCCTGTCCCAGACAATAGCCCCTGAAGGACACACACTCCTGATATTTCAGCTCTGAGGAGCATTCTCTTCACCCTGCAGAACTGAGCTCAGCAAGGTAGGGTATCTGGGACTTGGAAGGCAGATACAAACTGTCTCTTTTTGTGGGTGGTATCAGCAAGCTTGTAGGAGGGGGAGGGCACTTCTTTCCCCTCCTGAAATAGCATGAGCTGAGCTCACAGGGGAGACAGAAGTGCCACTCCCACCCTATGATGTAGACATACAACCCAGCACCTGCCTATCTGATTCCCAGACAAAAGCCTCCCTGGAAGACACACTCTGAAAGTCCCAGCTCTGCGCACCATGCTGATGCCTTTGCATGACTAAACTCAACAGGGGGGCTGGCCAAGTGATTCAACAAACTGTGCACTCTAGAGAAGGTTGCTCCCATTTCCAAAGCTACATAGTTCAATCACTGGCTGAGTCTTCACCAAGAGCTTCTCCAGGAAGAAAGCACCCCAAAGATCACTTCTTGGTAGAGACAACAAGCCCCTCTGTAGGATCCAAGCATGGCAGACTGGTGTTGCCAATAGTTGGGGGATTGGGCAGTGCACTCCCAAGGTTGATGCTGTAATAATAGGAGTGCTTGCCCCTGGGAAGGTAGCATCTGGGTCTCTGGCAGATTCCCTCCTCTCCCAGGTGGACTGAATCCCCACTGATTTTCACCACCAGATGCTATGCAGGCTTCTCTTCACTTCTCTGTTGGTCTGGATTGGGGATCCCCATGTGGGGTTTAGACCCCAAGCTCCTGCAGGGAAGGGAGTTTTCAGTTGAGATATTCCTCCAGCTTCTCAGCCTCCACACATGGGTGTGGGGACCAACCCTCTCTGTGTCCACCCTTCTTACCAGTATCTATATGGCTTCTTCTGTAAATCCTTGGTTATAATATTTTGGTTCAGCTAGCATTCAGTTGGTTATTTAGGTTGATTGCTCTATAATTTAGTTGTAAATTCAGTTTGGCACAGGGAGCAGGTGAGTGTAGCTTCCACCTACTCTGCAGTCATCTTGGAATACTCCACTGGCAGTATCCTTAAAGCTCAGGATAGTAGCTGGGTTGGCAGGAGATGTCTGTTTCATTTGCAAATGAAATGGATATGGAGAGGGAGAGAATTCTTAGTAATTGCTATGAAAACCTACATTCCTTCTCCACTTGTTCAGTGTGCCACCAGTGATTTGTAGGTTTTTAACTGAAGAACGGTGGAACATATAACCTCTCTTAAGGGGCAAATATCTGGGTGTGGGGAACAATTCAAAATATTAAGCTTCCAGTACTGTAGTGTCAAGTGGGTTTAGTGGAATTCCATTTATCTATCCATGCATGTATTTATTCAATTTACATGATCTTATTAAGTGCCTACACTAGGCC
Source organism: Desmodus rotundus (assembly GCF_022682495.2). Taxonomy (NCBI): domain Eukaryota; kingdom Metazoa; phylum Chordata; class Mammalia; order Chiroptera; family Phyllostomidae; genus Desmodus; species Desmodus rotundus. The sequence goes on along the minus strand of NW_026527215.1, from coordinate 77,196 downwards.
AGGTGTTAGGTCTACAAAGAGGAATGAGTTATGGTTTCCACTTGTCCTTGAAATCACAGTCACTTAGTGGAGAGGGACAGGTAAATCAGTGTTTCAGTACAAGGTGATAAACACAACGATGGAGATCTGCTTATTAAATCAGACTGAAAAGAAAGAAGTCAGATAAGGCTTCCTGAATGAAGTAATAGCTTAGCAGAGTTTTAAAAAATGAGTAGGCATTGGCCGGAAGAGACTAAAAGAGGGGGAGAAGGCAGGCAGCATTCCAGGCAAAAGGAAACACATCTGGAAAAGTATCATACAAAGTAGCCATGGGAACCATAGGTAGAAGAACAGAGTTGGAGTAAAGGGTATGTCCACACATATCCTTTAAAGCCAAGAGATAGACAGGGTCAGATCAGAAAATATTTTGTTGGGCCAATATGAAGAGTTTGAATTTATCTTATAGGCAGTGGGAAGCCATGGAAGAGTTTTTAAGCAGGAAAGTGAGCTGAGATCTCTGTTAAAACTGTTAAAAGTTCTATCTGGGAAGATCAATTAGAAATAGAGACCCCTTTCCCTGGGGATTGTCATGGTCCACATTATGGTGCAAGGCATGGAGCATGTAGCAGGGTCTGAATTTCAGCCCCAACTCTAGCTCTGGCCTGGGCAGCTCTGAGTGTAGGCCAACCTGTGGTGGCTGCTCTTTCACCTCTGGCTTTAAAATGTTTCTCCATCCCTGGTTGGAGGATCTCCTGTCTTCTTCCCCTTTTTCTCTGGATGAAAAAATAGGCCTAGCAGTCTAGATTCCCCTGTGGCAGCTGGCAGAGGGATAAGTCTGGAACACATGTATCACAATAGGGGTAACTTTTATGACTGGGAAGCCTCAACATTTGAATACTTGGAGGTGGAGGTTGGGGCCAGTGCCACTTCACATGTTTCTAAGTGGTCAGGATCAGGGAATGCTCATAAAAGTCTCTAAGCGCAGGCTGATCCTTGATTTCTGCATAATGCCATGGAGGTTATATGAAAGCCAGCATGGGGTCCTGGGGGGCTGGGGTAAAAAATGATGGGAAAAAGAGGGTTATAAGGAGCCTCCAGAGCAATAGTCTGGCCAGGATGTGGTAATAGACAGTAAGCACAATGCTGACCCTAATCCCTGTCCAGTGGGAAGTGAGAATGAGACCAGATATCACTGAAGAGGGTTCTAAGGGAAGTGGCATTTTGTTAGGGGAAGTCAGGTTTCACCTCCAGCGAAAAGGTGGATGATGTGCAAAAGCAAATTAAGGTGAGAAACAACTCCATGTTTTATAATGTAAAATCTCAGGCCTGAGAGATTAGGATAAACATCCTGGGCCAGGGGTTCCATTTCTGAGAATCATTAGATCATATAATTCTCCACATATCCATTTCACTCCAGGTCACTCAGTCTTAGAGCTTGGCATTATTTATTCTCATGGTAATTAGGGGAGAAATGTGTGATTGGAGAGGGTGGGGTAAAATAGGCAAATCCACTTGACCTACTTGAAGTACAGGACTCCATTGCATGTGCTGTTTCCTATCCATCCATCCATCCATCTAATAAACATTAAGTGTCTACTGTGGGCCAGTACATCAGAATTAAGAGAAAAATAAAATACAACCCTTGCCCTTCAGAGGCTTAATACTCTAATAGAGAATACACATTAAAATAGGCCCAAGAGAGTGTCTAGAGCCCAAAGGTGTTGTGGTAAACAGAGGCACACATTGGAAACTGCTGGTTGTTGAGTGTAGCTGCTCATGGGAAGGGAAAGGGATAAACCAGACTGTGAAGGTCCTTGTAAGCCAATGTTGGGAGTACTTTAACATTTCTTTTCCTGGCATTTTTTAGACCATCTTCTTTGGCAGTTGGGCCCATGTGTTTACTCAGGGTTTCCCTTATCAAGTGTGTCAGGCAGGGTCCGCATTGCAAATGGCAGATACTCAGATCAAACTCGTTCAGGCATAGAAAAACTATTTGCTCACATAATTTAAAAGTCCAAGAGTATTGGTTTAGGCCTAATTGGATCTTTCTGCTCAAATAATGTCATCAGGACTCAATTTCTCTCTATATCTTTTGGCTCTACTTTCCTCTGTATTGATTTTTCTCCCAGGGAGGGTCCTCACACATGGAGGCAGGAAGATCTCTAGCAGCTCCAAACTTTTATCTCTCCCAGCTCAGCAATCCCAGTGGGAAGAGAGCTTCTCTTTCCCCATAATTCCAGAGGAAGTTCTAAATTTGGTTTTGCTTGGACCATCTTGTTCTTGTGCCCATCCATGAACCAATCACTTTGGCTTGGGGGGCATATTATGTGACTTGGACCACGCTCGTCCATGGTCTAAGAAGTGGGGCTGGCTCCATCCAAATTTCCCAGACTGATATTGGAGGAGGGATAGCTCCCAAAGGAAAATCTGAGTACTCCTACTAAAACAATAGGAAAGATGTTGAGCAGGCAAAACAAGAAGTGCCCATTGTATCTTCATGGCTGAATCATTGCTGAATCCTGGCCATGAACTTTGCTGTGACTGATGTTCTATCCTGACTGATCTTGCAGGATAGAACAAGCCCTTCTTTCTCATAAACTTGGATGGATTGAGTTACATGGCATGCTGAGGCTTCAGCTACCGGCCAGTGGGGCTGGGAGGGACTCTGGCTCTGTAGGAACATGGCTAGAATTCTGGTCCTCAAAGGGTGCATGTGCAGTGTCCTTGGTGGAGTTGGGCAAGGAGCTTGGCAGAAGGCAGTTCTTTTGAGATCTGATGATGTTTAGAGTGAGGTGGGGGTAGCTCTGGAGTCCCAGCTCCTCTCTCAACTTGGAGCAAAGACTCAGCCAGCAGCTGAGGGTTCAGGGAGGCCTGGAGGCAGAAGGCAGAGTGCAAGGTGGTCGTGTCTCTGGAGTGAAAAGAGAGATGGCCGTGAACCCCTAAATCCTTCCCTTGAAGGCACCCCTACAGGTATGTAAGATATACAAGGGCATAGCAGGTAAGAACAGAGAATTGTACATTGTCACTAATAAGGCTTTGGCACGACATCCTGTTTCAGAACTCCTAGTTCTAATGAACTACATTACTTAAATACATGCTGTAGGGTTTCCTGTCTATGCAGCTAAGTTAGAGAAAGACTTAAGTGGCCAGGACAAGATCTTTCTCCTTTTGAGTCCCTACCCACCCCTACCCGCACCCTCAATTTGGGAGGCAGCTGTAGGCCTTGTGAAATTCTAGGAGGAGTGAATCTCAAGAGAAAAGGGACAACTCACAGGGAGGTAAGGCTTTCGGGGGTGTGTCTGTCCATGGTCAGTTGTTTCCCTGACCCGAACCTTCGTCTATGTCCTCGTTCTCAGGGTGAGCCAAGTGGCCCTTGTGTTGGTAACTGAGGTGACCTCTCTCTAGAGCAACTGTTCTTAAACTTTGGTTTGTGAAGAAATTATAAGTGGGGGCTCAGTGAGCATAATAAAATTCATGGTCCTAGCTTTCGGCTTGGAGGTGCTGGGGATCATAGTGATGTCATTCCACGCTAGGTCACCCCTGTATCTGCTGACTCCTTGCTTTCTCTGCACTGAAAACCCCTTTGGTCGGCCACATTAGGTTTATATCCAATAATCCTTCCTTAACAATAGTGTTCATTGAGCAGCACATTAATTAATTATTTTTTTAAAAAACCAGTTGTATACACAAGGACACTCATATTCTTAAGGAGAACTTAATTCAGTTTGCAACCAATGTTACAGTCACTCCAACCCAGAATATCTCACTGATGCAGAGGAAATAGTTTCTCTGTGATGGTGAAAGTCTTGGGGGAAGAACAGAGCAAGAAACAGAGCTGGTGGAGCCAGTCTAGGAAGGAGATAATGGGGGTGGTCGAGGTGGGTATTGGTTTTTAGGGCTGTGGTGGGGATAGGGGTACAGGAGACAGAGTTCAGAGGCAGGTGTGGAGGTCTGGGGAGGGGTGAGCCACAGGGCATTTGGGATGGGTCCAAAATTCTGAACTGGTGACATTTAGGAATAGCAGGAGCATGTAGAACTCATCAAAGTTGTAAGTGGAATGTTCCAGTGAGGGTGTGTCTTCTTTAAGGTCCAGGCCTTGGACCTGAGGGTGTGATGTGAATTCTCTGTGCAGGTGCAGGGCCCTCAGGGCAGGCCTCCTCAGTCTCATCCTTTGGAGGGTGTTTGCTAATTTTTGGAGATGCAGATGATTCCTATCAAAAATAAGCACCCAGGGACTTGGAAAGACAAGGTCATTGTTTATTCATTTGTTCATTCATTCATATTCACTTATTCACCTCCCCCCCAATATTTATGGAGCCCCTACTAGGTTACAGGCACTGTTCTGATGCCAGGCATGCACTGGTGAGCCCGGCACCCATGTCCTCACTCAGCTCACATTCTAGTGGGGAGACAACCGTTGAACTGGTAACAAACAGATGTGTAATATAATTTTAAGGTATGACAGGGTTATGAAAAAAATAAAGGAGATAAAGATGTTAAGGAGTGACTATTTGGATTGGGGGCAGCATCAGTGAGTGTCATTCTGAGGAAGTGACATCTGAGCAGAGGCCTGAGTGGGATGAGGGGTGAGGCCTGCAGACCTCAGAGGGGAGTGTAGCCCCAGGCAACGTGGCCCTTGGATGTCTTCATGGCTGTTGTGGGAGATAAGCTCACACACCCAAGCTCAAGTTTGGGGTCCAAGATGACTCACTGCTGAGGTATTGGGCAGCTGGTTCCCTGCGGTGAGACTGTTTCTACTCTAAAATGAGGATTTTAATAGCTACCTCTGTTTTACAAGAGTCTCATGACAATTGGTCAGTGTCTGGCTAGAAAGTGTTTTTTACTGCACAAAATTTTTATTTATTTCATGTATAAACTAAGGGGCAAATGGTTAGCAACTAACCCAGCTGTGTTCTCAAAGAGTAAAGCTTGGTCTGGTTCTCTCAGTGCTGACATTCAGTTGCCCCCCTAAACATAGCCCTGAACTCCTGCTGATTTTCTTGGTTTCATGCTCAGTTGAGCTCCAGACTAAGAGCCCATAGTCCTGGGTTTGCTTCCCATTTTATTGCTGACAACCTGTATGGTTTTGGGCAATTCTCTTAACTTCTACATCAGTCTATCACCTGTAAAAAGGGTGTAATATTCAAAGAAGATAATGTTTTTTGCCTTACGAAGTGCTATAAGCATAAAGATTATTGTTATTAAAGTGAAAGCTAGGGGTGGCTCCCCTTGCCCAGGCTGTGTATATTCCATGGGGTCCTGACTTCGCCACAGTGTTTCCATGGATCTCCTGGGAGAGCAGCAAAGGCGTCAGACTTCGATCTATGAGAAATACATAGATTTCTCCTTAGCTCCACGTTTTCTGTGTTCGGCATGGTGGTTATGGCCCAGGAGAATGTCTTTAAGTGGCAGAAAATCAGAGAAAAAGTCTCAGAGGAGAGTGGAGAAATGCTCTTTGGGAGCCAAAGCAGGCCAAAGGCCTCCAGAGAGGGACTGTCTTTAGGGCGCTGGCTCCCACTCTCTCATTGACTCCTCTGTGCCTGGCACCACGCTAATGTCTCCAGACCAGCTTGTGTGCAGCCTGAACCTGAGCTACTCTGGATGGGTGGTGGATAGCAGTGCAATGCCTGACATCCACTTACTGGTCTGGACTTGGGGGTCAAGGCTTGGACCCAGAATGTGATTGTCCCACCTACCCCAAGAATCTCCCACCAGCCAGCCAAGGATCCTCTCATTTGGTCCAAAATGTCTTCCCTTAGTGAGTGTTGGGTACTTTGGGTACAACGATTCTTTGGGGTAGGGACTATTATTAAACCATGTCACAGAGGAGGAAACTGAGGTTTGCTCACTTGTACAAAGTCACATAGTGAGTTAGCATCAGAGCCTAGACTAGACCACAGCTCCCTCTCCACCTGCTAAAAGCCAGCACTGTAGTTGTCTCTCCACCCTCCCTGAGGCTCCCAGAGGCCCTTTGCTTGGGCACATGCATGCTCACACACTGAAACCCAGAAGTGCTGAGAATTTACCTCCTCCTGGGGTGGCCCACAGCTAAGACTGTCAGCAGGTGCTGGAATATCACAGCCCAGCTTTTTTGCCTCTTGTTGGAACAACTCTGGAGAGTGTTCCCCAGCAATTCCCTGGGGGATCAGACTAAAATGACTTTCTATACAACTTTCATCTTGCTTGGTCTCCTTCACTCCCCCATCATTCTTCCCCCACACCCCTAAAACATCACTAGCTCACGAAGGTGGGCTTCTGGGGGATGCAGACACCCAGTCAGGTAGGGGCTGAGTTAGGGCAGGATGTTATTCAGCGACTGATTCTAAGAGAGACTCAGAAGCTGTGTCTGAGTGAAATCCCGGTGGAGAGCCCAGATGACCCCAGTAACTGTGCCGCATGGGAAACCCACAGTCTTTCTTTAACAACCCTTCAAAGTGCAAGGCGCCGAATTAGACAGTTTACATACCCATCTCATTTAACAATAGAAGTCTCTCCATTAGACTTTCCCAGTTTTCATTAGAATTTTTGAGATTATACAGATTCAACAAAATTCACCTTTCACTAATCTTAAAGTCTCACTGTGGGTGAGGTAGCATTTCTAAAGTTCACCTTGGTGGGACTCCGGCACTATGCTGCCTCAGTTATCAGAAGCTTCCTTTGACCTCATCATCACTGCCCACCCTTTCCTGCTGAACGTCCTCCTCATCTATTCATGTACACGGCATTGACGTGGGTGGCATTCACTCTCCCCCCTGAGATGGCTGCAGATCTGGGTGCCCCAACACGAGAGTTCAGGACAGATGCTCTAGAGCTGCACTGTCTAGTACAGCGGCCGTGAGCTGCATGTGGCTACTAAGCATCTGTACTTTGGCTGGTTTGAATTGAGATGTGTTTTAAGTATAAAATATACATGAAGGATTTTGAAGACTTAGCATGAAAAAAAAGAATGTAAATTATCTCGTGAATACTTTTAAAAATCTTTATTGTATGTTGAAATGACACCACTTGAGATATATTAGTTTAAATAGAAGATGTTAATGTTAATTTTATCTCTACTGGTTAAAAAATTAAATCACTAGAAAATTTACAACGACACATATGGCTCTCATTATGTTTGTGTTGAGCAATGCTGCTCTAGAAACTCAAACAAAGGAGGCTCAGGGAGTGAGCTCATCCAACTCTTCCCAGGAGGCAGGCTGAGCCGGGAAGAAATTGTGTGGTTGCTTTGATGGCAGAGTTCTTTATGGAGGCAGGTGGCAGCAAGGTGAGGCCCACGTGACATCATTTAAAGGTGTGTGATTCTGCAGACAGCTCTGTGCCCGCTCTGGCCGAGAGATTTATGGCTGAAGCAAGTGGCTAGTAAGTCGGTCATCTGTCCAAATGACATCACTGCTCCTCTGGTTCCAGGCTGGGAACGTTGTTAACTTTGCAGAATTCACATTTGCTCTTTTTCCCATACTGTCATATTCTGTGAGGAGAAAGAGGGAAGGGAAGAGAGAAGAGGAGGGAGGAGAGAAGAGTAGGATTATTTTTGATAAAGACAGAGGGAACCCGAAGGAGAAGATCTCATTGGCTAAAAGGTTCAAAAGTCAGCTAGCCGAGTAATTTGAAACTGATGGGTGATTTCCAGAGATAAATGGGAGGTGTGGGAAAGGGAGGAGGAGCAGGATTTGGGGGTACAGTCCCCTGTTATTGGAATGGAAGTCCCAGTTTTGGGAAGTACATTCTGTCATCAGGGCTCTACTTTGGGACCGTCCCATTTCAGTGACATGGCTGGAAGATAAAGGAACCTGTGCTCATAATTTTAGAGACGAGAAGCCCAAGATCATGGGGCCAGCATGGTCAGTTTCTGTGAGAACTCTCTTCCTGGCTTATAGATGACCACGGTGTGCTCACATGGCAGACAGAGAGTTTTGGTTTCTCTTCCTTTTCTGATAATGACACCGATCCTATTAGACTTTAGATTAGAAATCTAAATGGAGATTAGGGCCCCATCCTTATGACCTCATTTAAGTGTTCCATGGGGCAGACAGCTCTGAATGGGGTCTTTAAAGTCCTGGGCTCACATTCTCATGTTTCTCTTCCAGGGCCATGTTCTGCAATGATTTAAAGGAAAAGTATGAGAAGAGGATCATCATCAAAGGGGTCGATGCCGAGACCATGCACACTCTTCTGGACTACACCTACACCAGCAAGGCGCTGATCACCAAGCAGAATGTCCAGCGGGTCCTGGAAGCTGCTAACCTCTTCCAGGTATGTGAACAAACAGGCGCAGTGTGCTCCTCTGTGTCAGGGGAAAGCATGGTTCCCCAGAGGCCTGCCTGGACTGGCTGCCGGGCCTGTACCTGGGAGACACACACAATTAGCTGGGCCTGTGCTTACTTGAAAGTCAGAAGATGCCTCTTTGGAAATTTCCTGAGAGGTGGTGAGATGAGGCAGTGACTCCTTAATGAGAGGAAACCAGCGGAGCCTGGTGCCTACTACCTACACTTGGTTCTTGACTCCAGGATTAGTGACTCTAGTTTATAGAGGCCTAATTGGATCCGGGGGCTGAAGTCATCAGTTCATGCATTTAACTTCTAATCCTTAGCACAACCCAGAGAGATACTTACTCTCCCCCCCCACTTTAGGGGCGGGGAAAGTACGGCAAGTAGAGGATACTGACAAAGCTACAATTTGAGCCCTTGGCTTTCTGAGTCCAGAGGACACATGCTTGCCACCACACCACGCAGTCTCTTGAGGAGGAGTGTCTAGATTCTGGGGAAAGCAGAACCTTGCCTGGTCAGCACTTTATGGTGGGTGTGAAAGAAGAGCACTTCTCATGGGGGGTAGTATAGCAGATGAGCTAGAGAACCCTCAGAATTAAGTTTAATGGTTGGCATTTGATCATGTTTGTTCAATCCAATTATAATTATATTTAATTCACAGAATAATCAGACCTGTGTATTATGTCAGTTGTATCCACAATTATCACAGGGGTCCTCTCAAGTCACCAACTTTGACTAGGTCTAAAATTACCTTTGAACTTGGTTCCATTGGCTTACAACAGAGATTGTCTCACTGAAGATGATGGCATTTATGATAAGTACAGGGCCAGGCCAGATCTTGCCCATGGTTTGGGACTTCAGGTGGTGGCATCCTCTTGGATCGTCACTAGGTCAACAACTGAGGGGGACAGAAAACAAAGTCTGGGAAGGTAAGGAATGAGGAGTCTGGGGTCAAGACCAGAGGCAATGCGGTTATCTTTGTTGAGGCGGGCAACTGTGCGGGGCCCGTGAAGTCTAACAAGGGAGAAAGAGTGGAACAAGGGAGCAGAATCAACCAGGAGACAGCTTGGATGCATTCCAAATAATGGCATGCTGCAGTGTGGCCAATGTTATTGTCTCAGTTACCTCAGGGAACTTTAAATACATAAAGCAAATTCCTTCCAGCAGGGCTGGTCACACCTTCCCTGGTGGTGTCTTCCAGTCAGTTACTACCCACACACCCCTCCCCTTGCCCTCTCTCTGTCCCTACCTGCTTACACACTCGTACTTACTGGCTGGTAGGGAAACAGCCCTTGCTATGTGGAGGGATTGGCTCAGTAACTTTATGCTCAGCACTCTTGTCTTGTCTCATTACCTCCACTCACTACCCCAACAGTCTAACTTCAGGGAAATTCATCCTATGTCATGGAGAGGCCTCTATCTAGTACAGCTTTTTCTGAGCCTTCTCTTAAAAGGCAGCATCCCCCCTCTGCATGGCCTCTCCTAAAATGGCCAATAACCTTGAGAAGAACCACCCTATTCATCATTACTCAATCTGGCCACAGCTGCCATTGTCATCTTCATGCTCATCTCCTTTCCTGGGGGCCAGAGAGGGTTGCTGACATCTAAAGATGGACAGGTAACACTCATCATAATAATAGTAATAGCATTTATTGCTTCAAGTACAGTGTCTGACATCAAAGTAGATGCTTGATGAATACAAATTTTATTGAGCACTTATTATGTGCCTTCAGTGACAAAGTTAGGGCTAGTAACCAGGTCTCCTGTTTTCCCCATTGGTTGAAAGGAGATCCTGTATGAGAGGCAAAGGAAACAGAGTTTGTTTTTTCAAATGCAGTTTTTAATAATTTTAAGTTGCAATAACATTACAAAATTATTACAGAAAATTAGAAACCCGTACTAACAAAAAGAATGGAAAATTACCTACAGTCGCCTCCTATTCAGAGACAATATGGCACCTTTCTTGGTATACAGACATTCAGGTCATTTTCCACACGTTGACTTGCTGTCTCTGTCGAGTTGTACAGAGGCAGGTGGCAGGGTGGGTAAAGCAGAGCTTGGAGCCAGACTGCTGGATTAAAATTCCAGCTCCACCATCTACCTGCTGGGTGACCGTGGGTGAGTTTCATTGATTGCATAGTGTTCCCGTTCCCTCTTCGGTAATGTAGGGGTGGTGACATGTGTAAAGTGCTTAGGATGGTGCCTGGTAAATGCTATATATGTGTTTGTATTATTGTTATCTACTGCATAGAGGTTTTAGGAGAATGGGCTCCTATTGGAATACTGTTTTAGTCTGTTTATTGTATTGTAATCATCTTTTTATGTCAATAGATGCATTTTGACAATAACATATAATAGCTGAATGGAATTCAATGCTATAATAGTTTGGTGAATCAATCCCTATAGCTGAAAATTTAGGTTGTTTTTATGTATTTGACTGTTCAAAACAATGCTGTCATAAACATCCTTTTGTTTTTATTTCATATGGATGAAATGAATGTCCTACTAGAAATACAGTGAAAGGACATGAACAGGTAATTTACAAAAAAGGAAGATTAAATGATCACCAAATATATGGGGTCTGGTATAAATAATGCCCCCTTTTATTACAAAATCTTTTGTTACAAAATCATAAGCATGGAATTCTGTAACATAACAATATCACACTCAAGCACACCATATGACATTTTAGGTGAAATGTTCAAAATAAAACTATAAATTATTACACCCATATTATTACCCTACTAACCACACTCAAGCAGATGTTACTTCTGCCGGACCCTGTATATCTAAATGTCAAACCTCATTAGTAATCCAAAAGGCAAATTAAGTTTTGTCTATCACTTCGGCCAAGAGCAAATACAATATAATATTTAGTGTTTACAAAAGTGAGGGAAAATGAGCACTTTCATCCATTGCTGGGGGGAATGGAAATGGAAACCTTTTGGGAAGTCACTTTGGAAATAGATGTTAAAATTTTTTTCAGTACACATACTAAAGAAATAACTAAAGATGCTCAAAATATTTCACATGGCTTTGTAATGGGTTGAATTGTGTCCTTCCGAAAAAATATGTCCAAGGCTTAACCCCATGACCTTATAAGGAAATATGGTCTTTGCTGATATAATTAAGGGTCTCAAGATGAGATCATACTGGATTTAGGGTTCACCCTAAATCCAAAGGCTGCTGTCCTTCCAGGAGAAAGGACAGGGAGGTTTGACACAGAGGCACAGAGGGAAGAAGGCCCTATGGGAGACATGCAAACCAGATACCTCAGAGACTCTGGACAGAACCAACCCTGCCGACACCTGGACTTCAGACCTCTGAACTTCAGAACTATGAGAGTTCTGGTTGGTTAAGTGGCCAAGTTTGTGGTAATTTTTTCAGTAGCCTTAGGAAATAAATACAAGCTTAAAAAGTCAATGATAGCTCAGCCTTACTGTAAAAAGCAGCCCATCTCCTGCTCTTACTCTCTTCTTCAGCCCACTCTTCTGGAGATTGTTTTCAAATGTTTTAAAATTTCATTTGTTTGTAAATGTTTCTTTTATTTACTTCCCTATGTCTATATTACTTGTGTATGTACATTGCTCTCTCGTGATTGTGATTTTCGAGAATTCCTTTTGTGTCCTCCTGCTCCAACCCTAATGGTTGCTCTCTAGTCCTGCAGCACAGCTGCTGGCCTAGGCTTGCCGCTGCTGTCACCTGGGAGCTCCTTTTACCTCTTCTCTCTGTTGAGTTTTCTCTCCCTGGACCCCATGTCATCTTTTTTCTTGTATACTCCTACATTTTGATGGATCATAATCTTTAGTAGTTTATGATAAAAGAGTATATGATAGATAAATTTTTGGAGACGTAAATGTATAAAAATATTTTTGTTTTACTTCATATTTGATTAATATATCAATATTACTTCAATATTGTGTTTTACTTCAATATGATTAATATTATAGCTGAGTATAAAATTTAAGATTGAAAACAATTTTCTTCTGACATTTTTAAGGCACTGCTCTATTTTATTTACCATTACATATTCTATAAGAATTGATTCCTATTGGACATGTGTTCTTTTTTGATGTTTATTTTCCCTATATTGTGTTATAATCATTTTTTTTATGTCCATTAGATTCATTTTTGCAACAGCACTTAAAATTACTGTAGGTTTTTTTTCATTCATTGTGTTAGTTTATTTCAATTTGGAGACTCATGTATTTCAATTCTTGGAAATTTTCTTGTATTACCTCTTTGATACTTTCCAGCTCTTTTATCTGTTCACTCTTCTGGAGTTAGGTGTTGGATCTCTTGGGTTTACCTGTATTTTGCCACGTATAATGCATTCCTGTGCATAATGCCCACCCATGTTTTCAGCCCAAACTTTTAGAAAGAAAATCATTCATTTACATTTTTAAATCCAATTTTTAATTTATTCATATTTAGAAACAAAACTGATTAGCATATTCCAGGGTATTATTTTGCATACAGATATCATTATTACTTTCTAGGGTTATACTTTTAATGCATAAGTATAAATAAAAGAATTAAAAATTTATATAGTTGCAGAATTGGTACTATCCATGTATAATGCACATTTTTAGTTTTCCCTCAAAAATTTGGGCAAAAAAATGAGCATTATACATGGCAAAATATGGTTAATTTTATTTTTTCTTACCTCTTCTATTCTATTGACCATTGCCATCGCTTTTTAAAACAGATTTCTTCAACTTTATCTTTCAACTCTTCAGTTAATTTTTAACTTCTGCCAACATAGCCTTAATTTGCAAGAGTTCTTGCTATTTATTTTAATAGATTTTTACTCGTATTTCTTTGAGGTTATTCTATATTTGAAGTTTTCTTCTGTGCATTCTCTCTCTCTTTTGAGGTTCTCTACTCTGTTTGTTTGCTTAGGTCTCCAACTTTCATCTTAGAGGGTGTATCAATTTTCTGTTATGCTGCTACCATAACAAATTACCACAAACTGGTGCCTTGAAATAATAGAAATTTATTCTCTCACAGTTCTGGAGGCCAGAAGTTCAAAATCAAGGTGTCAGCAGGGCGGTGCTCCTTTTGGAGACTAGGGGAGAATCTGCTCTTTGCCTCTTCCAGTGTCTGGTAGCTGCTGGCATCCCTTCCCTGGTGGTCATTCCACTCTCATCTCTGCATTCATGGTCCCACTGCCTCCTCCTTTTCTGTGTCTTCTCCTCTGTGTGTCTGTATTTTGGAAAGATACCTGTGATTGCATTTAGGAGCCAGCCAGATAAACTCCTCCTAAGTTCCTCACCTTAGTCACACTCTTTTGCCATGTAGGGTAATATTCACAGGTTTGGGGGGATTATGACATGGAATATCTTTTGGGGGCACCATTTAACCACTAGAGAGGGTTTCCTCAAATACTGTTTTGATGATTTGGTCCTTGGCTGTTCAGTCATCTTTAAGATTGAAGACTTAATATGCTTGTTTGAAGCTCAATGCCCATGGAACAGGATGAGAGGCTGGTAGACCAGAGAGTTTGTCCAGGGTTATCAGGTGACCTGCCAGGTTTTTAAATTGGATCCCCAAATGTCAGTACCTGTCACATTGTTTCCAGGATTGTTCAGTTTCTCCAGATAATGATCTTCAGTCTCTTGCCTAGGGGTTGTAATACATCTGCATGTGTTCTAGACTGGGTGTGTAAGTGTGTGTGTGTGTGTGTGTGTGTGTAAGTCTTTGCTTAACCTCCTTATTTTAAGCAAGATGTTCTCATGCGTTGTCTTTAGTTTCTGGTGTCTCTGAGCTAGAACCTCTCTGATGTGATTTCTCCAGAGGATAAGTCTTCCTATCGGGGGCAGTGAGAGTGAGAGTTGTTAGATTGCCCGAAGTGAGGAAGAGTCTTAACTTCTTAAATGGACAGCCTGTTATCAGCCCTCACCTATCCTGGCCTTCCTTGTTCCTTGGGACTTTAATGTTCCTGCTTTTTGGGGGGTTCTCAGGGACAAATTTCTGTAGGCAGTTGGTGTGACCTTTCTCCTTTCAGCAAAGTCATTCACCGGTCTTCATATTCTGTGGTTTGGGGTTACTGATGTCTTCTAGTTTCATTGAGGATGGAGTTCATGCTTCTGTTTCTTGTTCTCGTTTCAATTTTGGGTGATTTTTCAAGAGGCTATGAGAATTCTTTAGATAGTAACACTGTAACCTTTCGTAATAATGTTGCAAGCATTTTCCATTGGTCATTTAACTTATAATTTCAGTTACAGCATTTTTATGTCAAAAAGTTTAAAGTTTAGTCAAATCTATTGATCATTCCCTTGATGATTTGTGCCTTTGGTGTGCATTTTTGAAAAGATCTTCCCCATTGCTTGATTTTATACTTAATCACTTAAAATTTCATTTACTTTTGTTACATCTACATATTTTAACATGAAAATTACTTTGTTATAAAGTTGATTTTTTTCTCCTTTATCTTTTCCTTTTCTTCTTTTCATTTTCTCCCAAGTGGTGAGCTTCAGTGCAGAGATTAGATTTAATGAGCTAGGTGGCAGAGGAGGACAGAGACAGATTAAAGATAAAGCAAGCTCTGTTGTTGATTCCTCCTTTCTGGTAATCTCTCACCTTAAATCTTTCCAAATCTTGTCCACTTTCTAGACAAAAAATAATAAGCTTCTCTCTTTGGCTATTTTATTCATTTTACTACAGGTGTTAATTTTTATGACAATAAGAGAAGAGTGCTGTGGGCTACTGGATATCTATTTAACCCGATGTCTGATTTCTCTTGCTTTGAAGTCTCAGACATAGAGTACTGGGAATATTTTCATGCTTGAAGGTAACGTAAGGAACAGAAATTCATAGGTTGTTGAAGTGACTTTGTGGTTTTAAAAAATCATTTATTTATGTTTGGGTGGATAAAACATACACTCCTGTTCCAAAATCAAAAACACAAGAGGGGAGACAGTAAAACATCTCTTCACTTTGGCAGAGTCTTCCTGTCCTTCATATTCTGCACACCTACCAGTATGTATGGCCGTGCATCACTCCCTCTCATTGCCTCCATTTTTGAAACAGGAATGTTGACACGCTATACACTTAATTTTGCATCTTGCCTTTATTTACTTATTTATTTTTTGGCTTCACAGGATATTTTGGAGACTGTTACAGTTAGTATGTGTAGAGCTGCCTTGTTCTCTCAAGGGCTGTATAATGTTGTTGGGGTCTTTTTAGATATGGAATGTGCCCTGTTATCTGTAACGATCTCCTGTAAGGCAGAGTGGCAGAGTGGAAAGAACATGGGCTTTACATCCCGACTCAGTTACTTATTTGGCTGTGCAGTGGTGAACAAGTTACTTACCTTTTTTGAGCCTCTTTTTCATTATCCTTAAAATTAGGATAATAATAATACCTACCTTTTCAGGGAGAGTTATTATGAGGGTTAAATGAGGTGATATTTATAAAATACCTAGTATGTAATAGATGTTACAGAGAAGTTTCTTCCCACCATTTGTGAGTTAATCGTTACTCTACTTTGGACAGTTTTTCCCTTGGATAAACTGAGCTGACACTGAATTGTGGGAACATTTCCCTAAGCCAGCCCTAGATCTTTGTTTTTTCCTGGGTTAAGATGATAAGAAGTCATGATTTAAAGTTTTGTTTTATCACATTCATATGACACATGCGTAGCACAATGAACTGGACTGTGCTGTAATTTAATTAACTTGGAATCATAGGTGGAGAAAAGTGTGTTAGAGCTGACATTTTATCTTGTCATTTTAGGATATCCACCGAAACCAGCACCACCTTTGGGGACTGAAATCAATGGGGATCAGATTATCTTGGTGTTCTCCACCCATCCAGTAGGAAAGTTTTCTTAATTTTCACACCTCTGATGCGACTCAGCCTCTCCTTCACTTTCTGTTTCTCTTTTCAGGCCTCCTTGTAGTCTTCTCCTATTATGCATTGATTGCTTCTCTCCCAGTCCAGAAAGAGAGAAGCCTATTGACCCAGCCAAACACCACTATTGCTTTTTGAAAAGAGCTTTTCATGTGAGGCAACTGCATAAGTTGCTGGTCTGTTAAGACTCATGGTCCTTGGGTCAAGGGTCCATCGGCCCAATCAGCTATTGCAGGGGTGGGACAGTTTCTTTCTTTTAGGAGGAATCTTCAAATGTGGCAGGTAGTGAGGGATCTGCCCACTAGAGGAACTTTTCAGTAACCTGGCCATAATTTATTGGCCAACTATGAGGAGAAATATATTTTCTTTAAATGGTTTTGGAAAGATAAAAGTAAGAGAAGCACTTAAGGGGGAAGGGCAGAGTGACCAGCTCATTTATGAGGCAGGGATTTTGAGATGAATGTCACCAAACAGGGACACGGGAGAAGCAAAGGGCTTCATTGCCTTAACTGGACCTCCAGGCTTCTGAGTCCAAAATAAGCAAGGTAGTCAGAAATTATAGATATGGGACAATAACTATAAGAACTTGGTAAGATATTTCAGTCTTGGGGAACTTGGCCATATTTGTTTGGGGAACTTTGTCATATTTGTCACTTTCATTTTTACATTAAAAACTTGTAAAAGAGTAGGAACTTTTGAATTTATCTGCAGGGCGGTAAGAAGATGTGAGGTCAGAGAGACCACACTGAGCCTACATTTAGTCTTGGGGCAGAAGGGTCCCTAAGATACAGCTGGTTAGAAGGAGCTTAGAAGAAAACAAGGAGATCAGGCTGAGTCCCGAGAGCCAACATAAGAAGACAAAGAGCGATGCAGGCAGGGGAGCCTGGTCTCCTGGCCTGGGCCAGAGAAGGCCCATGTGGTGCCTCTACAATGCCCTCTGAAGTGGGACATCACTTTCATTGTGGTGGCAGTTTGTGGAGACTTCGGTGAAGGTCCTGGCATTGCTTGTTTTCATATTTTTTTTGCTAACGACAGGACGAACGATGGTGAGAACTTTATGGATGAGGTAGCCACATGGTCAGGGCCAACTTGACGGCCTACATTGCTTCTTGGCTTCCTCGGTACCTGGAACACAGCACATAAACATTTGTTGAGTCAATGAACACATGTGTTGCTCATATTCATTACTGGCTGAATATGAAGACTTCCTCAGAAACTAATTGAGACCCCAACAAAAATTGCCTAACCTCCTTCCAGAGGACACTAAGAAGCCCCATCCTGGCTCTTGGAAATGTAACGGGCTAGTAAAGGAGAAAGTAGTTGACAGGTTAATACTAATAATTGCTTCATTGTTAAGTACCTACTAAATGCCAGGCACCCAGCAAAAAGCAGGTCCCATTTCTGTAAGGGACACGTGAACTTCTGCTGTCATTGACAGGGACCCATAGATTATATTTACTCAACATTGGACTAGCCAGTTAATTTAGGCCACAAAACCAGCCCAGCTATTTCTTAACCATCATCAAGATAGAATCCACCCATTGCCTGTCTGATGCACCCCCTCCTGCACACACTCTTTGTCAACCAGCGTCATTGCTGTGTGGCTACTGTGAGTGTTAAGAAATCAGGATTAACCTCCTGAGTCCACAGAACAGTAGCAGTTGCCCTTTTTAGAACATTTGCTATGTGACAACTCTTTTGTCTGTGTTATTTTATGTAACACGAGGAAGGTATTTTTACCCCCAAGTTATAGGTAGGGAAATAAGATTCAGCAATATTAAGTAAATGCTCCAGGTGTCGTGGCTAGTGAGACGAGAGCCTGAATAGGCTCCTGCCTGCTACAGCCTGTGTGTTCTCCGCTGCACAAACCATCTCTCCGGGTGAGGCAATAAGCCGCGGTCCAGAAGTCCTGGGCCTTCAGCAGATGCAGAGAAGGCTGCCTGATGGAAGGTTATGGGAACCACTGCGGCTCCGTGGGAGCGTGTCAGGAGGCAAGAATGGCACAGCTGCTACCCCTCCTGCCCAATTCCCTCTGGGGTACCTTGGACACTTGGGACCACCAGGTGTCCCCACATGAGTCCACTGTGCCCACATTTCTGTGTTTCATCTCAATGTTTGCTCCTGTTTATTTTTAGGTATATCTTACATTTAATAAAATGCAGGCATCTTAAGTATACAGTCTGATGATTTTTTACATGTGTATGCAACTGTGTAACCACCACCCAATCTGGAACATTCTGGCATCCCAGATTCCTCCCCCAAGCATAACGCCCCAAGGGAACCTCTACTCTAGCAACTGTCACCATGGGCTACTTTAGCCTGTTTTTGAATTGCATATTGTTCTTGAGTTCTAAATAGTATAGAACTAATTTGTAGCCAAATCTCAGTCTACAAACTCAGGTCTGCAAAAAAAAAAAAAAAAAAAAGGTGTAATTTGACCTATTATTTTTCTAATGTTGAACTTGATCTTTATCCTGAGCTTCCCATTCTAGCAGCGGCAGAAGTTGTAGTTATGGTAACTTAATGACATCTCACTTCAGGAAAACTTAATTCAGGATTAGGGTTATAGTTCCGGGGGGCATTTACACAGCACCAAGGTGCCACAGAAAGAGGCTTTTGGCCTAGGCTCACCACAGACATTTGTATCATCGGTCCATGCTGGAGCATCTGTCCCCATCAGTCTCTCTCTGGTCACTGACCCCTTCCTTCCCCACTGGCATCAACTGAAAGTCCCGAGTCCACCTGATTCTGGCTGTCAGTCCTCGTGGGTTATTTGGCATTCTCTTTGTCTTTTTGCGAGGCTTCTTCAGGTCTCCCTATCCTCTCAGCTACTTCAGAGCCCCTCTCAGGGACACACAAGACACTTCCATTTACTCTCCTGTGCTAATCTGGACCTTTAGGGAACTCGGAATGACTGCCATAGGCCCCCTTTGTCTAAGACAGCACACTCAGTTTCTGTTCTGCTGCTGCTATATTGGACTGCTGCAATCCCGATTTCATCTCGGCAGTGAAGATACATATTCTTCTGTCCTGAGATCCACAGCCTTTAAGGGGCTCTCACCATTCCCCTAACCCTGGAGTTTTGGCCTGTGTTGGGAGGCAGGACATCATGTCAGGGACCCACACCTACTTCTCACCATATTACTAGACTCTTTCACCTCTCCCTTCCAGGTCTGGGAATTGTTATCAGCTCCCACATGGGAAAAGCTGACTCTTACATTATCATCCATTCTCCTACTTATATTCTTTTGGCATAAACTTGATGTCTAGACTAGGATTCTGGCTTTTTGAAGCTCAAAGGGCCCGGTTATTACCACTAATTGGTGTTTCAAAACTATTTTTATAGTGTAAGTTCTGAAAGTGTATTTAGAAACTCAGTGTTGAAGTTGTCTTCTGTTGTCTACTCCACCATCCTTCCCTGGTAAATAAGCCTGGGCTGCCCCGGTTGTTTCATAGGTTGTGGCACACAGGAAGTGGGATGGGGGTTTTAGGTGCAATGAAAATACATGTTGCTACCAGATTATTTACTGCTACCCAACTATCACAAATTACTAAGTGTCCTCTATGTGCTAAGTACTTTGTGAAAAGATATCTGGGGGGAAAGGTAAAAAATTATAAATATAGGTTACATTTTTGTAGCAATTTATTGTATTCTTTTCCCTACATGATCCCATCTGAAGTTGACAATACTTCTGTGAGCAGGGAGGCCAGCGATACCCTCACAATGAGCTTGCAAATTGGGTTTATCATTGTCAAGACTTTCCAGATGAGGAAACTGTGGCTCAGGGAATGTTCAGCTCATCCAGTGATCAATCTGTGATCTGAGGCCTAAACCCAAAACTTCTGGCTCCATATACCTACGTCCATCCAATACCCCTGAGGACTCAAAAACAAGGATTTCCAATGAGTTTCTAACCCAGAGGGCAACCAGACCCCAGGACAGAATGTAGCGGGTGAGGAAAGTTCTGGCTGTAAAGGAGATGACATTGAACTTGACTTCATAGAATGGGGAGGATTTCAATTAAGTGGCAGTTGGGTTGGGGGAAAAGAGCTCCAGGCAGAGGAAATTGTAAGCAAAGACAAAGGTTCCTGCTTTCTCCACCTGCTACCCTGCCTTTTCCAGCTGTCTGCATTCATGGACCTGCCTCTCAGGACCTAGCTTCTGCTTAGATACCTGCTTCTATGCCCTACACACATGCACATACCACACCTCACACACACCACACACCACACACACACACTTTACATCCTGAGCATCAACCATGTCCCAGATACTATCATTTCATTTAATCTGCACAGTAGTGCCCTTCCCTGGCCTTCACACTGTCGTTGGGCTGAGTCACTTAGCCCCAATTGTGCCAATTGCCCCTTGAATCCTAATGTGGCCCACATGATTCCTTGGTTGTGCTCTGCTGGCCTGTTGGGGCCTCCACTATGTTCTCTGGAAGCTCAGGGGCTGCTGTCTTTTCTGTCGCCTGAATCACAACCAAACTTGCCACAACCTTGGGTACTGCCCATTTTCCCCCCTTCTGATTCCACTTCTGGGTCAATTTACCTCTGTAGTTGGCTCAGTCCCCCAGCACCTGCCCCACCTTAGTGAGTGGACCATTTGCAGATCTTAGCTTCTGCCCTTCCTGCCTACCCCTCATAGCTTCCAGGAAGCAGCGGATCTCTCAGCCAAGTCTAGACGAAGGACTGAAAGTCTTGGGGGAGCAGAGGACATCCTGGGTATGGGGGAGCACATTCTGACAGAGTCTGAGGTGGGTATACCCCCTGAGAGAGAGGGTGAGGCAAGGATGGACGTTTAAGACAGGTGGTAATGTACAGTTTTTAAGTATGAAGAAACACCAATACAGAACTGACAGGAGAACAGCATTACTTTCAGTATCTATTATCTGAGAAGAAAAATGGTGACAAAAAAATTACAATGAATTAAAAAATACTTTCAAATAAATTTGAATTTTATTTAAATTCAACTTACAAACTCTTCACATACACTGGTCTGTGGGAGTTTAAGGGTGAGAATATCGATGTCTTGCCCTGGCCGGGTCACTTGGTTGGTTGGAGTGCAGTCCTGTGCACCAAAGGGTTGTGGGTTTGATTCCTGGTTGGGCATGTGCTTAGGATGCAGTTTTGATCCCTAGTCAGGGTATGTATGGGAGGCAACCAGTTGATGTTTCTCACATAGATATTTTTCTCTTTCTCTCTCTCTCTAAAATCAATACACATATATTTGGGTGAAGATTAAAAAAAAGAATATCAATGTCTTTATAGACCCTTTGGACCAAAATAGGACTTTGGTTATTCTAGAGCGGATTTGAAGGAACCTCTAGGAAGATGCGGAGTTCCACTGATGAAGCCTGAGGACCCCATTCTGGAGAGCATGGAAGGAGACAGGGGAGGGGTAGTGGAGTGGGGGGCAGGGGTGCATTCTCTTCCACACAGACGCTTCTCATGGGAACTGCAGCCAGGTCTCAAGTGGTTTTCTTTGATTGTATTTTTAGTCTCCCCGTTCGAGAGTCAGGTGCCTGACTGTAACCTTTCGCTCACATGTTCCCCAAACAGGAAGTTGGTTGTCTGTTGCCATTAGCTGTCATTGCTCAGCTTTAATAAACAAGTTCATGGGACAGGCTGAGACAGAAAATTTACTCTAAAGTCCTAGGCAAACTTGAATATGAGAAGCACAAAAATACTTAAAACAAACTGGTTTCTTGTCCCCTTGGCTGCCCTGCTCATCAGCAGTTTCTAGCCATTGGTTGGGGTCGCATGACGCTGCCTTACCCTCCTCACATTCAAAAGTGTTTATGGAGGCATATTTTGGTGTGGAAGGACCTTATGTAGGCAACTTGGAGATCTCCACTAACTCTTGTCCTCATAAGCCTCTCAGGCTCTCCTTCAACTGTGTTAGCTCAACAGTGCAACAGCTACAAACAAAGGCAGTGTAATGCCCTGTGGGAAGAGTCAGCTAGCTGTGAGCTCAGCATCGTCTCAACATCTACTAGCTGTGTGACCTTGGGCAACACACTTGACACTTTGAATTGTCTATTTGCATCTCTGTACGAATAAATGGTAATACTAACATCTATCTCATTATTACTTATCAAAATATGTTCGCTAAAAAATAAATGTATTCATTAAATAAAATAATGGATGGAAAAGTCTCTAGCACAGATTTTCCTACATACTAGATATCTGAAAAATATTTTCTTCCTCTCTCTCTCCTTCTTTTGCCAGAATTTGTGCTAGGTGCTTCTAGAAGTAAAAACACAAGTATGCCCTAGAACTTGCCCTTGATCATAGTACAGGCAGGAATGTAAAGGGTGCTCCACAAGCGGAGTGAGCTGCCCAGTGGAACACAGAGGAGGGAGGAATTGGCTCCATGTTGGGCAACTGGAGAAATGATGAAGGAAAAGTGGCTTTTGAGAAGGGAAACGAACAAGTGGATGAATGATGAATGCATGGCCCTGAGTGGGGAGAGACACATCTGGATCGATGTTTCTAACAAATGGGGGCTTTGGTACTTGATCTGATTTTCTTTCATGGTGTCCTTTGCTCATCAACAGTCATCAAGCAGGGGCAGGAATTGTTGGCCAGGCCTCCCTGCATCTGGGCGGATCAGATCCGCTGAGCTCTCCGGAGAAGTGTGCAAATAGTTGATGTCTGGCATCTGCAAAGCCGCTGTCCTGTGCACACACGTGTTTACTGGACGCAGCTCGAAATAATGTAAAAACATGCATTTCTGGAATCAAATAAGTGTTCCAAATTTCAGAGCTACTTATTATTTATACATCTCTCAGGAAATGACTTGACTTCTCTGAATCTATTTTTCTCATCTATGAAACAGGAATGGTAACACATCTACTTTACGTGCTGTCGTGAGGACTAAGCGAGTTAGTTAATATAAAGGGGCTGGCGCATTTTAGCTTCTCTTCATGATATTTTTTGATATTTTATTTTCTCATTGCATACTTGAAAGTTGCAAGACAGTATTTATTTCATTTTTCTGATTTGAAAAGCAACTTCATGCTTAGCATAGAAAACTTGGTCTACACAGAAAAGTCCAAAAAAACAAATTAATAACCTTATAAAATGGCCTTTGAGATAAGCCCTGCTAGCATTTTGATGTGTCCCTTCTAGTGTTTCCTCTATTCACAAGAAACTCACTTTGTTTGAAATAGATAATTCCTTAACGGAATAAAATTAAATAAATAAATTAAAAAAATAAAAAAATAAAAAAGTAGATAATTCCTCATGGCATACAATTCAAGGGGGTGCAAAAGGGTAAATAGTAAAAAGTAATTCTTCCCCCTTCCCCTGAACCAAGCCACCAGGTCCCCTCCCTAGAGGCAGTCACTGTCACCAGGTTCTCAGGTGCCCTCTGAGAGATAGTCTACATATTTAGAAGGTGGATTTGATTTTCATATCATCTTCTCACGCAAACGCTGGTGTGGTCTACCTGCTGTTTTGCTCTGGAGGCTACCACGTAAGTGAGTTCCCTTTCAGCCCTCAGAGATGTCTCTGTGGGCAGGGCCACAAAGGGCTCTGGTTACAGGTTCTGAGGGCTCAGCGAGGCTTGGTCTCGGTTGTGTATTTTTACTCTTTGAACTGAAAATCTGCGAACAACTGAACAGGTGTTAGAATTCTCAGTCTCAACGGTTTCCACAGTTGCTCATGCGAGGAGCAGATCTGCAGGTGGTTAGGGCCAGCAGACAGGGTGGGCTGAGGCAGAACTCAGGCTTTCTCCAACAGTGCATTGACTCTCAGTCAATGTTTTCAAAAGTGACAATTGGAAAGTGTGGTGTGATGTGGAGAGATAGTATTTTGCAATTGAAAATGACTAAAAAAGTCAGGGATGTGTGCCCCTAGATTGCTCTGGAGTGAAGGGCAAAGCCTAAGTCAATATGGTCCATGCTACGACCAGTGCTGTGCCCAGCCCCTCCCTTCAGGCCATGCAACCTGGACACAACCTGGTCCTGTCACTAGAGCTGTCTTCTTGGCAGGTCTGCCTGTCTGTGCTGTCACCAGGCCCTGTCTTCAGAACAGCCCTCCCTGCCAGGCTCCATTTTCCAATTTTCTGCTAATTGATCAACTCAAGAATATTGAGAACTTGACCCTGTAAGGGGCCAAGCGGACAGGAGGGGAGATGGGAGATTGGACTTGTTCAAACTAAGCTCCAGAGAGCAATGAATAGGAATGAACTGATGCATTTGATTTTTATTTTTTTTATCCATGCACAAGGATATTTTTTCATTGTTTTTAGAGAGAGAGGAAGGTGGGAAGGAGAAAAAGACAGAGACAGAGACAGAGAGAAAGATTGCTGTGAAAGAGAGACACTGATTGGTTGCCTTCTCGTGGTCACCCCTACCAGGTCAAATCTGCAATCTGGCTAGGTGCCTTGACTGGGAATTGAACCTGCAAACTTTCAGTTTATGGGATGACGTGCCAACCCACTGAGCCACACTGGCCAGGGCTGAACTGATGCATTTGAGACACCTCACCTATAAACTGAACATTAAATAACATAATGATATGATTGTGCTTTGTAAGCTGTAAAAGGCTATGTATGTATAAGGGGCTCATATTATGAGGATGATGATAATTGAAAAATAAGACATGAAAGCCAATCAATTTTACAGCTTAATTTTCACTGCAATAGAGATTTGGGGGTTGTTTGTTACTGCAGCATAATTAGTCCTACGGTGTCTGTACCCAGAGAGATTGACAACAGTTCATATTATCCTCTAGTCTTTTTTCTAGGCCTATATTCTACATATCTTTTCTTTATAAAAATAGGATCATAATGTACTAGAGACTTTGTGAGATGCTTTTTCATTTCATCTGCAAATATTTCAGTACATATCTCTAAAAGGTAAGATTCTTTAAACATAGCCATACCATCATCACACTTAAAACTATAATAATTGCTTCATAGCACCAAATATTAGTCATTGCACAAATTTCTGATCTTTAAAATTATTTTGTTTAAATCAGAGACCCAAATAAGTTTCCTGCTTGGCGAAAGCTATTGGTGTGTCTCTTAAATCTCTTTTCATCCTTAAGCTCTTCCCCCTCCCCCCTCCCGCCCTTGTGATGTATTTCAGGAAGAAACTGCACTGGTTGCTCTGTAGAGTTTCCCACAGTCTGGATTTTGCTGATCTTCCCATGGTGTCATTTGACATGTTCCTCTTTCCCCTGTATGTAGTTACACATGGGTTTCCATCTACGCTGGAGGTCAGCAGCCCAACCCCCGCTGTTGTTCAAGGGTCAACTTTACTTCCTGTAGCTGCTGATCTAATCTGGAGGCTGGATCAGTTTCCATGAACAGATTTTTAAACTTAAAGAATTACAAAAATTTTCCACACCATTTAATATTCTTCTACAACATGTTTTCTTAGTGATTACAGAGCTGTCAAAAATACGAATGCATGGTCATGTATTTAGCTAGTCCCTTGTCGTTGGTCAGTTGGGTTGTTTCTAATTTTTTGCTACCACACACAATTCACTGAAAAACATCTCTGTGGACTAATCATTTTCTGGTTTTATTTGCTGCCTTCTTATTCTCTTAGTTCCTGCGGATGGTGGATGCCTGCGCCAGCTTCCTCACGGAAGCTTTGAACCCAGAAAACTGTGTTGGAATACTGAGGCTGGCAGACACACACTCCTTGGACAGTCTAAAGAAGCAGGTTCAGAGTTACATCATCCAAAACTTTGTGCAGATTCTGAATGCCGAGGAGTTCCTTGAACTTCCCGTGGACACTCTGTACCACATCTTGAAGAGTGATGACCTTTATGTGACGGAGGAGGCTCAGGTGTTTGAGACCGTGATGAGCTGGGTGCGGCATAAACAGTCGGAACGCCTCTGCTTGCTCCCCTACATCCTGGAGAATGTGCGCTTGCCGCTTCTGGACCCCTGGTACTTTGTGGAGACGGTGGAAGCAGACCCTCTCATCAGGCAGTGCCCGGAGGTCTTCCCACTGCTCCAGGAAGCCAGGATGTACCACCTTTCTGGCAATGAGGTGAGATGAGAGGTGCCGCCGATAAACTGCAAACTAAAGGAGTTAGTGGGACTCATAGAGGTATAGGTGAGGCTGGCTGGCAAATCCTTAAGTCATCGAAAAGAAGATGCTACACAGTTTAGAGTTCGAGTTAGGCAGTTCCAGGAGCCCTGGATTTCTGATTGGTAAAATACAGATGATATTGCATCATGGACAGCTACTGAGAGGATTAGGTGAGATACAGAAGTCTCGAAGCACTGTGCCTGGAACAGCCCTCCTCCTCCCAGCTGTGTAAGGGCGGGAGGTTGGTGCGGGTGATGCACATATGGACAAAATGTGCCCTATCCAGTCGCCTTCCCCAGGGTGCTGCTTAGCTCTTGCCCACTCTGGGGAGCCTGATGTTTCCTTAGTTCAGACTCTCATTATTTCCTTCTTGAATTTCTGAAAATTCCTCAAAACTCAGCTTCCTGTCCCCAGTCTAACGTTGCTCTAGTTCATTCACCAGCTGGATGATCTCAAACTCAAGCCTAATCATTTCTCTCTTCACTGGCTCCCCACCACTTTTGGGATAGAGCCCACATCTCCTGCCCTAGCTCCCAGAGCTGGCCTGTTACTTCACCTCCTGCCTGCTTCTCTAAGTGCCCTTGCCAACCCCTTCCTTCTGCTACAGCCCAAACACACCGCTTGGAATTCCCCAAAGTGGACCTGCTTTTTCAGCCTCCAGGCTAACGCAGGTGCTGTTCAGATGCCTCTTTCCTCTTCTTCTTCTAGTTTACTTCTGCTCCTGCATCAAAACTCAGTTCAAGCACTGTTTGCTCCAGAGTCCTCTCCCGTTCTCAGAGCAGCTGGTGCACTGATGTGTTATAACACCAGCGGTTACGTGTTCACTGTTGGCTTCCTCATCTGTAAACATCTCTAGGCTTGGAGCTCGTTGTGGTAGAAAAGTATGTTGTATTGGAATTTTCATCTCCAGACTTTAGGAGGTTCCCTGGCATGTCATAAGTGATTAATAAATGTTTATTGGATAAATAAATTGGGACCAACATGGTGAATATACATATCATTTGAATCTACCTGGGTCTCTTTAACAATTGAAGAAATATTTTATTCACTACTATATAAAGACAAAACTAGGCTTAGTGGAGAGGAATAAAACAATCAGGAAGTAATGATATACAGACAGTTAAGTTTATACACATGAAACCCACATACATATACAATTTACAATAGTTCTGGTATTGACTACCAAGCCTTCTTAATTAGGCCATTGGTAGATATCTTAGTCAGAAGTGGCTTAAGAATTATCTGTCTGAAGTCCCTTGGGAGCCTCTTCCTTTCCCTGTGTGTCTTTTCTAGTTCTGTGTTGTCCCCATATTCACTGTCACTCATTTACTCTGCAAACATATCCTTGAAGGTTCGGTAGAGCTAACCAGTGATGCTATTAGAACCAGGAGTTGTGTGTGTGCGTGCGTGCGTGCGTGTGTGTGTGTGTGAGAGAGAGAGAGAGAGAGAGGGGGAAGTTTTTAACTACAAATTATATTTATTTATAGGTATAGAGCTATTCAGGTCATCCTCTTCTAGAATGAGCTTTAGTAGTTAGTATTTCTCAAAGAATTTTTCCATTTTATAGAAGCTACTGAATCTATTGGTTTAATGTTCCATATTCCCTTACTGTCCTCTAGATGCCTGTGGCCTCTGCAGTGATGTCGCTCACATCTCTCACTGCAGATGTTGGTAATTTGTGTTTCCTCTTTTTTCCCTGATCAGTCTTTTCTCCCCCCTGGTCAGAGGTTTACCAATTTTATTGACTTTCTCAAAGAACAACCTTTTGGTTTAATTTGATTTTCTCTATTGTTTTTGTTTTTTATTTCACTTACGTCTACTCTGATCTTGATTATTTCATTTCTTCTGCTTTCTTTGGGTTTAATTTTCTCTTCTTTTTGTTAGTTTCTTAAGGTAAAAGTGGAGGCCATTGATTTGACCCCTCCCCCCCAATATTGTCATTGGTGCTATAAATTTCCCCCTAAGTACTACTTCAACAGCATCTCATCTATTTTAATGTGCTATCCTTTCATTTTTTACAAATAAATCCTGAACCGTAACTATATGCCAGATGTGACACCAGGCACTACAGAACAGTCTCTGCCTTGCTAAACATAGACAGGATACTAAGCAAACGAAGGGTGGTGAGTAGAGTGATGGAGGGAGCCCAGGCAAATCCAGGTCACATCTCATGTTGGGCATGTGGGTCACTGGCAGGTAGCCCAACGCTGGGAATCAAAACCCTCATACACTTGAAGACAGCTGTCGAGTTCTGCAACTGTTTTCAGTTGAACATTGAAAGTTCAGAGTGTTGATCAACTGTACTTACAACATTTTGTCTCCTTTTTGTTTCTGTTGCCCATTTCTTAAGTCTCTGAAATGCAGGTGATGAAGGCATTCCTCTGATATAAAATGTCTCTATTATATCTTCTGCAAAATTACCGCTATAAGATATCTGCACTGCCTTTTGTATTTGCAATGGGGTGGGGGTGAGGAGCCGGATTATAAACTCTGGTTTAGGAGGAAAGAGAATTCTGATATTTAAAAAGTCCCCAGTGGCAGGAACTTGGGCTTGCAGTCAGGAGGGTCTTGGCTTTAATCGTGACTGCACAATTTTCTTACAGTAAATTGGACTATTAGCTGCTCCAAAGCTCAGTCTTGACCTGCAGCATGAAGATAATGATACCTACCAATTGCTAGAACTGCTCTGAGAATTAAATAAGATAATGAATGAGATGTGTTCACACAGGGTCGGGCACATGGTAAATGCCTCACAAATGAAGACTATTCTTATGCTCACTCAATTCCTTTATGGTGCTCTGTCTGCCACAATCAAGCATTTTCTTTATGTCAGGCTAAAATCTCTCTCTTTCACTGTGTCCCAGGTTTTGGCTGTCCTATTGCCTGAATCCAGTTCAAGGCACATTCTCATTCCCATTTTGCAGTCTGGGCAACTGAACCAACCAACCACTGGGATCCTGGGCTTGAGGTCTCATTGCCAGTTGATTCTGTGAAACTCCCTGTCTGCTCACTAATTGAATGATCTTGGGTTTATTCCTGATGACATAGTGTAAGCAAGGAGGCTGCTCACGGAATTCACTTAACCTTTCTTTCCCAAACTTCAACTCTTTTTGTCCTATCACTATGTCTCCCCCTTAACCTTGTCCTTCCTCTCAGTTCATGAGGGTGAGGACAGTGGGACGTATTAGAACGCTAAGAGCAAATATCAGTCTACACTAAATTTAGGCATGGTGTCTGGTACCTTCCTTGGGAGAGATCTTTTGGGGTTGAGAAAGTTGCTCCTTTGTTTCATTTCCTCTAAATTTCCACGGACCACCTTGATCTAGACTGAGACTCGATGGCCTAGAAATGATTGCAGGTGTTTACAGAGGTGGTGTCGCTTCTCCATGAGGTCATAGGTGGTGGAACCAGGACAGAACTCTGGTATATTTGACTCCATACCTCTGCTCTTTCAGCTGGGTTCAAATATCCACGGTGTGGATTTCTTTGCTTGTTCAAGGCTCTAAAGGATCACACACTTGATGTTGAGACCCAGTTCCCCAACCTACTGGGCCATACGCTGCTCCCTTTTGTGTTTTTTATCCTGAGTCACTGGATGCTCAGCTGTGCCCATTGTCAGGACTCTCTTCCAGAAGAAGCCTGGTGGTGAGCGAAGTCTGGGATGTCTTCAGGACATTGTAGTGAGGCAGGGAGTGGAAGGTGGCCAGGAGTGAGATCCCAGGCTTCAAGGCTTCATCCAGGCAGGAATGGAGAAGCAGGAAGTACATTTGATGGTAAACAAACCTGGACTTCTTAAAAATGGCAGCAAAGCAACAACAGATAACCTTTATCAAGTATCTATTATATACCAGGCTCTGGGCCAAACACACTATGTATATGATCACATTTAATCCTCACAACAAACCTGGGAGGTGGTTACCACTAAAATCTTTAACATGTGGATGATGGAACCCAGACTTGAGAAGGTGGTCAGCTGGCCACGCAATGGCAGAGTTGGGAACTGAGCCCTGCTCTGCTGACCCCATAGCCTGAGCTCCGAACCACTGTGTCATCCTGCTTTTCTTCCCTCCCATTGGTTTTCCAGATCATTTCGGAGCGCACGAAGCCCAGGATGCACGAGTTCCAGTCTGAGGTGTTCATGATCATCGGTGGCTGCACGAAGGATGAGCGCTTTGTGGCGGAGGTAACCTGCCTGGACCCCCTGAGGCGCAGCCGCCTGGAGGTGGCCAAGCTCCCGATGACGGAGCAAGAGCTGGAGAGTGAGAATAAGAAGTGGGTGGAGTTTGCATGCGTGACATTAAAAAATGAGGTCTACATCTCAGGTAAGCAGGAGCCATGCAATGCCAAAGCAAGCCGCCAGGGGCATTAGGTATTTTCCTGAGCGAGTGCGGGCAGCCATCCTAGAAGAATTAGTGTAAATGGCAAAGATCTAGCTCCGACTGCGTCAGGCTCTGTAAAGCGGGAGCTCAGGTGGTCTTACTTTGGAAAGCACATTCTTACTTAACGAACACTAACCTGTGAGCAGTATTGTACTAGGATCTGGGGCAGTAGCAGACAGAAAGGCCCAGTCCTTCATGGAAGAGGAGGAGGAAAATGATACCAGAATTGACTAGGTGTCTGCGGTAGGCATAATACGCCAAGCTCAGCACTGGAAATACGGTAATGACTAAAAATGTCTGCTGCTCTCCTCCCAAACATGACCCCTAAAGGTTACTGGGTCATACATTTAGATTTTCCAGTAGCACCAAGTACCTTTTCATTTCTTACTTGAAATAGTTCAATTAATTATTTACAATTACTTTCTGCCTGTCGACCATTAGTCTTTAAGTTCTATGACAGTCAACAGTATTTCCAGTACCTACCCCTGTGTCTGGTCACCAGAGTAAGTGCTCAATAAATATTTATTAAATGACATATATTTTTACCATCTCTACAGCATAGTAGATGAATTTACAATTTGGTAGCATTTAATCATTTGTCTCTCACATCAACTCTATAAGGTAGGTGACTTAAATTTCCAGGTTGCAAACAGAGAAAACTAAGGCTTGGAAAGCTTATGAAATGTCCCTTAAGCCACACACAGGTAAACGTCAGGCAGGATTCCAGCCAGGTTCTCTGAGGTCCATGTTCTCCCCATGACATCAGAAGCCACCCAGCTCTTCTTGGGGCCCCAGGGGAGAAGACAAGTATCCCTTCCCTTCCCTAGAAGGTGTTCTGTAATCTGCACTTATGTTTGGAAAGGCTGATTCCTAGAGCTGGCTTCCTCCAAAATCAAGGGCAGGTCAGTTCTTCTTTGCATATATTAATATCATAGATTAGGTCATAGCTTTCTTTTATCTGGTAGAAGTGTATTTTAATTGTTGGAGAAGATCCCAGTAATAGGGAGTATAAAGTAAAATATGGCAGTTTCTCTGTGTCATTACAATCCTATATTTTTAATTAAAAATGATT
This sequence comes from Desmodus rotundus, assembly GCF_022682495.2. Classification (NCBI taxonomy): domain Eukaryota; kingdom Metazoa; phylum Chordata; class Mammalia; order Chiroptera; family Phyllostomidae; genus Desmodus; species Desmodus rotundus. The sequence goes on along the minus strand of NW_026527215.1, from coordinate 45,587 downwards.
TTATATTGTCTTAGAGTAAGTAATGGCAGCTTCTGTAGCAAGCCCTACATCTGAGAAAATTACCATAACAGTACGCAGCGTTTGTCCCACTCATTCAGGAACCTGGCTGGGCTTCTTCCATCTTGCGATGCTGCTGCTTTCTATATTCGGTCTTCATTTCAAGAAGAGAGAGAAAATGAACGCGTTGCGAAGGCCCAGCTGCTCATCATAGCCTTAGCCTGGATGTGAGGCATCAGTTCCACTCACAGTCTGTTGGCAAGAATGAGCCACCCCCTGCAGGTGGACTGGGAAATGTAGTTTAACCTTGTGCCCAGGAGGAAAAGATAGGGTTGGTGACCACAGTCCGTCTTTGCCACATTCCCTGCATGCTATTCTACAACTTGCCCTTCCCCTCTCTTAAATGTGGTGTTGTCTTTTAAAAAAATGATACAAACAGTACATGACAGCATGCTGGTTACACACAATTAAATCAACGGAAACTTGTACTTGAAGTCACAATGCATTTTCCACGTCATTGCATGTTGGTATAATGGATCTATCACATGCATTAAGTGGTGTCATACATGTGAGGTACAGCACAACCGCAAGCACCTGGGGAGACCCTAACGGTGTTGGCCATCTTTAGCGTCATTGTCGTTACCATTGTTCTTGTTACCGGCTACAGGGCAGTCTACTGAATAAATGAACCATGATTTTTTCAGCTTTTGTTTTCCTACTAAAACAATACTGTAACAGGCATTCTTATGCACATATAGTTCTGAACCTGTGCTGCTATTTGGAGAGATTCCTGGAAGTGGTCATAAGATGTGTGTGAATTTGGAATTCTTGTAGATATCACTAAATTGTCTTCCAGAAAGTTTGTACCAATTTACAGTTCAACCAATGATGAGTAACAGAGGCCGTTTTCTACATCCTTGCTAACACTTTTTGTTATTTATTATTATCAGTTAATTACATTTTTACTGACCTAGAATGCTTAAATTTAAACTTTGGATCACGAATGAGGTCAAGCATATTTTCATATATTTATTAGCTAACTGCATTTATTTTAAAATTTGTTCACACTCTTTGTTTTTCTATTGGCCATTTGTCTTTTTCTTACTCAGCTTTTTGAGCTCTGATCATATACCTTTTGCCACTTGTATTGCAAATGTTTTCTCCCAGGCTGTGGTTGTCTTCTGATTTATATTTTATATAGTAACTTTCTTATATGACTCTGGGATTCAAATCTTGCTCAGAAAGCCCTTTCCCACCCCAAGATCATGAACATCTTTTCCTATATATATTTAGTTACTTTCATAGCATTTGCATTTGAGGTTTATTTTAAGGGTGATGTGAAATAGGCATCTATTTTATTTTTTTCTAAATAAAGAGCCAAATGTTCTAATCCCATTTATTTAATTATCTCTATATCTTTCAGCACATTTCTGTACTCTTGTTTTTTATTCATCTGTTTTAGTAGTCTGATGCAACACGGCATTGTTTTCATTATAGCTTTATAGTATATTTTGGCCTTTGCTAGGGAAAGCCCCCTTCTTCATTCTTCTTTTTCAAAAGTTCCTTAGAAATTTTTCCAAATTTACTCTTCCAAATGAAATTTAGAATGATCTTTTCAAGTTCCCTGAGAAGTCCTGAAGGCACTGAGTAGATGAATTTATCTGGGGAAGGTTGACATCTTCACAGTAACATGTCTTCTGACCTATGCACACGATTCTCCCGCCTAGTTAATCAGGTGGTCTTTCATGTCCTGAAGCAAAATTCATAGTTTTTTTCTTTTTAATATAATTTGCATACATTTCTTTGAAAGCTTATAGTTATGTAATAATGTTTGACACTACCTAAATGGGCCCAATGTTGCCGTGTTTTACATAAATAGAGACCTCTAAGAGGCACACAACCCAAAGGAAAATGACTAAACTAAATGAACAGGAAATTCACAGAAGATGAAAAAGCTCAGCCTCCCTAATAACCAGGGGAAACCAAACTGTGATATTATTTTTCTCCATTAAGCTATAAAGCAACAACAATGACCCCCCCCCCCCCCCAAGCAATCCAAAACCCTTCCTCACATCCACTGTGGGTGGGGTATGGGGAAGGGTCAACCAGACAGCTTGAGAGGCCTCTTTGGCAGCACTTAGCAAAATTCAAGGTATGTACACCCTGGACCTAGGAAACCCGCTTTTGGGCTCCATCCGAGAGGAGCACTTGCCCACAACACGGAGCGTTGCCAGCGACACTCATTGCCGCACTAGGGCACGAGGGCCCATTAATAAGTCTGAAAAGTACATCTTTTTCTTTAAGTAGTTGGTACTCTGTGCTGATGGGGAAGTGGAAACACAAAGCTGTTAAAATATTTGATTAAAGTCACCAAAAAAGACAGTTCTTGTTCTCTTTTCCTAACTGAATCATGTATTTTCTGTTTGTTAAGAGAGTTGTCTTGAAAAAAATTATTTACTAGTTCATGCTCACATTTCTATTGTGGGCATCTCATTCTTTTATAATAAAAATTGTTCAAGAACAGGATGACCCCCACTTATTTTTTATATAGATATAAACCAAGAGAATTTTAAAGATTTCTTGGTTTGCATTTTTAAAAATAAATAAGCAAAGCAACCACAGAACTGAAGCTGCTTTTTAATTTGCTTGTTGGTCAAGGACAGCCCTACTACCTCCGCCTGCAACAGTCCAAGCTTACCTGTCCTGCCTGACGTCCGCCTCTGGGCTGCACGAACACAGAGTCCAGGCTCCTGCTGGCCCCCACCTTCACAGGAGGGCGTGGTCCCACCTCCCTGAAGCCCACCACTTCCCTGAACTCTCACAACACAAAGGTGCCACCTGACACAGTCGGGAGAATTATTCACCCCAGGTTTACACAGTCTCTCCCTGTTCTCCTGTGTTGCCTCTGCCTCCCAAAGAGACCACACACCCTTTTCGGATTTCTTTTCTCTTTTCTTAGGGGGACTGGCCTGGGGATTTAGCATTTATTTATTTATTTTTATTAAAAAATATTTTATTGTTTATACTACTACACTTGTCCCAATTTTCCCCTTTTGCCCCCCTCCACTCAGCCTGCCCCTGACTTCCATAGTCAGTCCCCACACTGTTGGAAAGCCAGGTACCATGGAAACAGAAAGAAGTAGAGACAGTCCCTAACTTACAACCAGGCTAGATTCCAATTATGTACAAGTCAATGGCTTAGAAAATGAAATGTAGTTTTCCCCCTGCCCCAAAGAAGCACCACTCTGTGTCCTCATTGGGCATGTAGGCTATTTCTTTCCCTGTGGCAAGAGAATGTCGTATTATTTCTTTTCTTTTCTTAATGGATTTAAAAAAATATATTTTATTGATTATGCTATTATAATTGTCCCATTATTATTTCTCCCCTTTATTTCTCTCCTCCCTGCACTCCCCTTCTCTCCAGCATTCCCCCCCTTAGTCCATGTCCATGGGTCGTACATATAAGTTCTTTGTCTTCTCCATTTCCTATACTATTCTTACCTTCCTCCTGTCTTATTTTGTGCCTACCACTTATGCTTCTTATTCCCTGTACCTTTTTCCCCATTCTCCCTATCTCCGTCTCCCCACTGATAACCCTCCATGTGATTTCTATTTCTGTGATTCTGTTCCTGTTCTAGTTTTGTGCTTAGTTGTTTTTTTTTTTTAGGGTCAGTTGTTGATAGTTGGGAGTTTGTTGTCATTTTACTGTTCATAGATTTGATCTTCTTTTCTTAGATAAGTCTCTTATTTCATATAACAAGGGCTTGGTGATGATGAACTCCTTTAACTTGACCTTATCTGGGAAGCACTTTATCTGCCCTTCCATTCTAAATGATAGCTTTGCTGGATACAGTAATCTTAGATGTAGGTCCTTGCCTTTCATGACTTTGAATACGTCTTTCCAGCCCCTTCTTGCCTGTAAGGTCTCTTTTGAGAAATCAGCTGACAGTCTTATGGGAACTCCTGTGTAGGTAACTGTCTCCTTTTCTCTTGCTGCTTTTAAGCTTCTCTCTTTATCTTTAATCTTGGGTAATGTAATTATGATGTGCCTTGGTGTGTGCGTCCTTGGGTCCAACTTCTGAGCTTTCTTGGGACTCTCTGAGCTTCCTGGACTTCCTGGAAGTCTATTTCCTTTGCCAGATTGGGGAAGTTATCCTTCATTATTTTTTGAAATAAGTTTTCAATTTCTTGCTCTTCCTTTTCTCCTTCTGGCACCCCTATGATTCAGATGTTGGAACGTTTAAAGATGTCCCAGAGGTTCCTAAGCCTCTCCTCATTTTTTGGAATTCTTGCTCCTTCATTCTGTTCTGGTTGAATGTTTATTTCCTCCTTCTGCTCCAAACCGTTGATTTGAGTCCTGGTTTCCTTCCCTTTACTGTCAGTTCCCTGTATATTTTTCTTTATTTCACTTTTCATAGCCTTCACTTCTTCCTCTATTTTGTGACCATACTCAACCAATTCTGTGAGCATCCTGATTACCAGTGTTTTGAATTCTGCATCTGATAAGTTGGTTATTTCTTCATTGATTAGTTCTATTTTTGGAGTTTGATCTGTTCTTTTATTTGGGCCATATATATATATATTGTTTTGTCTGTGTTATGTTATAAGGAGCAAAGCCTTAGGTATTTGCCAGGGTGGGGCAACCCATGTTGCTGCTGTGTTGTGGTGCTGTCTGTGGGGGAGGGGTCCGAGAGGGAACAATGCTGCTTGCTCAGCTCTCAGCCAGCTTTCAGTCACTTCCCCCGCTACCCACTAGCAAATTGGGCCCTTCTGATGCCGATTCCTGAGTGTGTGGGTTTGTGTACATTCTAGGGCCCCGTTGGTCCAACGAACTTTCCTGTGAGGCTGGGAGTTTTTCCCACCACTGCAATACCCACAGGTTTTTACAGCCAGAGGTTTGGGGGCTTTATATCCCTATGCTTGGACCCTGGGTTGCGTGGTTTTTCTCACTTCCCAGTTGGTCCTCCCAGTTTCTCCACATGCAAATGTGGGACTGCCTGGTTGGCCAGCCGCTGTCTTGCTGAGCCTCTTCTCTGCTCCGGCTGCTGGTCTCCACCACTCCTACCAGTCTGAATGCATGTTTCTTCTTTAACTCTTTGGTTGTTGGACTTCCATACAGTTCAATTTTATGGCAGTTCTGGTTATTTTTTGTTTTTAAATTTGTTGTTGTCTTCTTTTTGGTTGTGTGAGGGGGTAAAGCATATCTACCTATGCCTCTATCTTGGCCAGAAGTAGAATTTAGCATTTATGGACCCGTGGGAAATTATTGGAGAAGCTGTATTTCTGACATAACTGGTGGTTTCTTAAATGGTCCACATCTCTTCTAGGTGGCAAAGAAACACAGCACGATGTTTGGAAATATAATTCTTCGATCAACAAATGGATTCAAATTGAGTATTTGAACATAGGCCGCTGGAGGCATAAGATGGTGGTGCTGGGTGGCAAGGTCTACGTGATCGGAGGTTTCGATGGCTTGCAGAGGATCAACAACGTGGAGACCTACGACCCCTTCCACAACTGCTGGTCAGAGGTATAGGAGATTGCTTCTATGGGTAACTCTGTTTGTATTATTACTTCAAAGCTTAAAAAAAGGGTACATGTCAATGTAGGTACGTGGCCTTCCGATCACTTGGCTCCCACTGAGGACATTTTTGGTGGCTCTGAGCTTCCCTTATCATGGGAGCCATTGCTGATCAGGTCACAGAAATGACACCCTTCTGGCTCCTGGCCAGAATCCCAGATGCGGAGGGGAGGCTTGGTCCTAACCTGGGTGCATGTCTTGGCCCATAGTTTCTGTGTCCTCAGATGCCATCTGCCCCTGTCTTCTCCACACAGGACTCAGAAGGATCCCTTTAATACTGTTTCTTCAATGCAGAGTCATTTGGTAGTGTTTAGAAATCAGCTCTTGTTTATTCATTTATTAATGAATAATCATTTACATAGCTTTGTACAAGAGTTTAGCAATGCAAACTCCTGTATATATCACATTCAGGGAAAGGTAAGGCATTGCTAATCAATGGCATAGAGATGGCTAAGCTATGGAGACCTGCGGTACAACACTTGCCTATAGATAACAATACTGTACTGTACACTCAAAAATTTGTTAAGAGGGTAGACTTCATGCAAAATTCTTACCACAATAATTATTTTTAAAAAGGTAAAGTGATCTCACTTTCTGGTATTTCCAGATTACTGCCATTTGCCTATTTTCTTTCTTCTTATCAGCTCATATGTCAGAGCATGTTCCACTTTGGAGAGTGGTCATTGTAGAACGGTCACTGCAGGAATGCCAAGGATAGCCAGGTCCTCAGGGCATCCAGCCAAGACCTGTCAACCTGAAAAGTGCCACATGGGGAGCCCTTAACGTTTCGGGGGGGTGTACCTAAGATCTTCTGAGTTCGGCAAGTCCTATTACTTGGCACTTGTGTGTTGCTCTATGGTCCAAGAGGGTTATGTTAATGGGCAAGAAGCTCTTGGAGGTCTCCTTCAGTGCCCTGGGGTTCACAGGGTGTAAGCACAAGTCTGGCTTAATCCCCAAATCTGCATGTTGCCCCAGAGTGGGGCAGTCTGCTTACCTGTGACCACCTGAAACCCTTCTACTAGTTTTCCCTCCTGGATATTATAAGCAGCAAGAATAATGTCTGGCACATAGTACATAAGTTTTGAGTGAATAAACACATGGATGAATATGAACATGCACGTTGGAGAAGGCATTTTTCTGCAACACTGGCTGGTTTCATCTGTATAAACACTTATCAATTCCCCTCCTCACCTGAGAACTGAATTCTGGGAGAAACAGGCTGGAAACATCCAATACCTGCCCGCAGTCTGGAGGGAGGGTGGGAGACACGTGATTTGATCCCCTCTGTGTCTAAAGGGGAGTCAAGGATACAGGCCTCGTGACATCAGGCTGTGTCCCCTGGCTCCCGGCCTGTGTCCTGTGAGCCATGGCAGCAATCTGGGCAATGTGACTGACAGCTTCTCCTGGGGCTCTGTGTCTCTGCAGGCTGCACCCCTCCTTGTTCATGTCAGTTCCTTCGCAGCCACCAGCCATAAGAAAAAGCTCTATGTGATTGGGGGAGGGCCCAACGGGAAACTGGCCACGGACAAGACTCAGTGTTATGACCCTTCAACCAATAAGTGGAGTTTAAAGGCGTCCATGCCAGTGGAGGCTAAATGCATCAATGCAGTGAGTTTCCGGGACCGCATCTATGTCGTTGGTAAGTGACCAAATGGCTTCTTGTTTATCCGAGGTCTCCCACCCATGCAGCCCTGCAGGTAGATCACACAAAGCCCTCCTGAGAACTCACAAGTTCCTGCTTGAAAAGGAAGCAAAGGTGGGGTAGGTCCAGGCTTTGGTGGGATTTCCCTTGCAGTCCAGGAGGCAGAAGACAGCTCCCATTTAGGAGACATACAGAGCAGATCATCCCCAGGGCCCAGGGGAGGCACTGGAAGTTGCTGCGGGAACATGTACAGACATGGAAATGTGGCCAGTATGACAAGCACACCCCAAATAGTAGCTACCATGATTTCTTATTTTGTGTTCATGAGAATTGTACTCTCCCTACTTGCTTTGGGGGCTCTGAAAAGTTGTAGTTTGCCAGAAGGAAGGCCTGGCCAGCCAGACCATAGCTGGCATGGGATCGTTAGGGGTGATGGATCTCAATCCTGACTACTCATTAGAATCACCTCGGGAGCGTATTGCAAAAGTATGGGTGGTCGGGCCTCACTCCAGACCAATGAAATTAGGACGGGAGAGGGGATGCTGGCCAACAGTGCCAGTGTTTTTAACGTACAGGTGACTTTGTTGCGCAGCAAGGATTGAGAACTACTGACAAAGGAGATGCCAAAAATAAATAACTTCAGCAAATAAGAGCTAATGAGAAAAGTATAATACGAGAACAGGTTCAGAAAAAACCCCTCTCTCCTTGCTTCACTTTTCCTGTGTGTTTATGGACAGGCTCGTGACTCTGCTTGAGGGTCTGATCTCCAGACGAGTAGCTCGGGCTGGTGTCCCAGGTCATGCTCGGTTCAAAGAGGGGCTGCTGACTCAGGCTACTGTCACGTATTGGCGGCTTCTATGTTCCAGGCCTTCTGCCAGTTACTCCACGCTCATGGTCCATCTGACGTCTTATAATCATGTGCTCAGAGTTACACATCAAAAAGTGGCAGGGCTGGAGTTATGAGCAGAGTCTGCCTGATGGACCAGGTGGTATTTCTTCCAGGGAGCAGTCTTGGGGTGCATTTGGCAACCAGGTGAAGCCAGGTGTCCCTTGGAGCCTGATTAGCACCTGGCTGCAGAATTTAAAGTGTCTCCAGCACTTGGTGCCCCTAGTAATCGACTCGGGGTTTTCAGAAAGCCATAAATCTACTTTTTCTTGGCAAGATGGTAGATTTGACCTAATCGGAAGCAAGGGTTTAGTGGTTAAAGGGGAAGAAAACCAGAAAAATAGCAAGATTACCACCGTGTTTCTCTTCGTCTTCAGGTGGGGCCATGAGGGCGCTGTACGCCTACAGCCCCCTGGAGGACAGCTGGTGCCTGGTGACCCAGCTGAGCCACGAGAGGGCCAGCTGCGGCATCGCGCCCTGCAACAACCGGCTCTACATCACCGGGGGGCGGGACGAGAAGAACGAGGTCATCGCCACGGTGCTGTGCTGGGACCCGGAGGCTCAGAAACTGACCGAGGAGTGCGTCCTGCCCAGGGGGGTGTCGCACCACGGCAGCGTGACCATCAGGAAGTCGTACACCCACATCCGGAGGATCGTGCCTGGAGCAGTGTCGGTGTGACTGCGGGAGCGCGGCCTGGACCCCCGCACCCCTCACGCATGTCCTGCCCACTGCAGACAGCAGGTGGGGCTTGGGCTTTAGGCCAAACAGTAGAGAAGCCCTTTGGCTCCCCATGGGAGGCTCCTCGGAAGTCACAGCTTTGGGACGGGACACTTGAGAGCAGCCAGGAGTGTTTGCGGTGATCTACCTCAGGAGAGAAGAAGAGCAATACTTAACATTCAGGCCACACCTGCCCCAGGCCAGCTTCTGTGCCCCGCACTCCTGTATATCGATTCTCCTAACCGTCATCGTGACCAGTGGCTGGATGCTATCACTCCTGTCTCACAAGCGAGGAGACCAAGTTTCAGAAAGGCTAAGTGATTTGCCCCAGGTCGCTCAGATTGCCAGTAGCAAAGCCAGGAGTCTAAACCCAGGCATTTCAATGTCCAACACAGTGCCCTTTCTGACACAGTCTCTCTCGGAGCACAAAGCAAGAAACAAACGCAACCCTCTCCAAAACTGGCTTGTTTCTTTTGTTGCTGTTCTGACAAGTTTGCTAAAGGGTTCACTAAACAAGGCAGGGAAATAAAGGTGTTTCTCTCCCCCACCCCCTTTGTATTTAAACCATCTGGAATCCTTGGTGTGGGAGCCTTGGGTTCCTTGTCAAGACTGTCTGATAGGTTGTTTCATATGACAGGTCTGAGAAGATGGGTCTGGGAAGGCCTGTTTGCTTTAAAGAAATTAAAAAAACAAACAAACCAAAAAACAACAAAAAACCTGTGTTTTGTTCTCCCCTCAAAAGCCTCTAGTTTTTAATGATCACCGGAGGCCCATCTGGGTCGAGGACTGTGGTTGTCAGGCAGACTATGCCTTCAGCACAGTCTGGTGTCCTGGCCTCTCCATGTCTAACTGTTGTGTTGCTATGGAGAAAAGTGGCTCCCAGAGACTCGGAGCACTGTCTTCGAAAGACGCGAACATCCCCACAGGCTGTGGGCCACGCAGGACTGACCAGCTCTTCTTGATGGCATACATCCCACTTCTTAGACGGTGATTTGGGTCCATGTCCCCGATACCCCACCTTCCTGGAACCTTAGTTCTCAGGGTCATTTTAAGCCTTTCTATTTGGGTTTTGGATGAGTTTCACGCAATTTTGACTCAAACAACAGAGTCTGTCCTTCACTTTAAGCGCTAGGGCTTTCAAATGAGCTCACTGGAAATTCATTCTAATCCCCGCGTTGGGGAAACAGATTAAGAGATCCTGTTTCACATGCTGTATTTAAAAGCAACAACAATGATAACAACATAGTAACTGTGTTACCCAATGTGCTTTATTTTCATCATATGATTTAAAATCTCTTTATAGAGTTTTATTTCATGTCAGATGGGACATATCGTGCCTGTGCTTCTCAGCAGTTTGGAAATTGATAGGGGAGTTCATTTTCATAGAAAAGTTATGGTTAGAAGAAGCTAAAATTCAAAGCAGTTAAAAAAGACTTGGAAAATTACAAGTGAGATTTATTCATGCTTAGGTTGAGGATAAATATAAGTGCATGTTGGTGTGTGAAAAGCTCTGTGCCTTACAGTCATATGTGATAGCTCAGCTCCCCACCATGGAAGTAAGGTGGGAAAATACAACCCATCTTACTTCCACACCCTTCTTGAGAGAAGATGTGGAAATTTAGAACACATATATCACTTAACGCATGAGCACTAATAACCTTGACAAATCTCTCAATTTAATTTAGTTTAATTGAGCAAACATTCAAGGCATTCTTTATGTTTGTCACACCTTGGGGACACCAATGAATGAGACCAATCTCCACCACAGAGACACTCAATGAACACGTAAATAGGCCACGTGTCAATATTATAATCTTTCTTTTCATCAAGTCAGTAAAACTTAGATGTGTGTAAAGTTATGAGGCTGCGTCCAAGTCCTTATTGTCCTTCCAATTGGTCTCTCTGAAGAGCTGTGCGCTTGGCTTAACGATGTTGCCACTGCTTACGTGTTTGTCTTTCTCCGAGATCGCCTTCCGAAACTATTTATGAGCTACAGGAGAAATCAGTCATATTCCAAAAGTGGTTTCAGGGAAGAACTTCCAAAGTGGATATCCAATGACAGCCACACACGAAGAGGCCCCCCTTCAGAAGGAGAACAGTCCTTGTCTTGTTGAACACTCTTCAGTAGGAGAAGGCAGCAAATTTTGAGAGTCAGTGGGCCAGCCCTGTGCTGGGAAAGTGAATATTTAGGATCTCTGTGTTATAAACCTGGTTGTAAACGGGGGTCCCAAGTTTCAGGACTAGTTCAGAGCACCTAAATGGAGACAAAGAATGAATTCTACATAATGTTTGTATCATCAGACATGCAGGTGACTTGGGGTAAAAATCTCATGTCCCTGGCTCTCAAGAGATAGGGATTCTCGATAATGGTGTGGGTTAGTGGGCAGACATACCTATTAAGATGATCCAGAGCTCTGTACTTGGAGCTGCCAGTCTGTAGCTTTTAGGGAAAAAAAAGTTCAAATCATTTTGGGGAAACTTGATAGGTATAAACTTCTAGGCACGAGCCAGGGATAGAAGTACATCTAGTTTGTGCCAAGTTAACTGTCGTAACCCACCAGCAGGGGCAGGAGGCAGATTGGTTTCAGGTGAGCCAGAAGCAAAGGGCCCTGGGACTCGGGCCAGGCATTTGGGACATCCTGTCACAGCAGACCGAATCTTGAGGCAAGTCCTGTGTATGGACAGACCACCCCTGGATGGGAGGAAGAGGATGAGGTAGAAGGAGGAGGAGGTCGTGTCTAAGAAAAATGATACATCTAGAAAATATCAGCCCTGGGGTTTGTGAGCATGACTCTATGCTCAAGAAGTATAAGGGGTGAATAAGGAAAGGGGTCCATCCAAGGGGGTTCCAGGAAGGAACCCACTTCTTAGAAATAAGGAACAAGTTAGAGCAGCTCTAGTGGTCACACCCATGTACTCTAGGGCCTCTGAGCTGCTTGGCTGGGTCTCCCACCTTACTGGACCTAGAGAGAAAGAGGCCCAGAGGCTTGGGGTGGAATCTGTAGCAAAGGTTAAGGGACCACCATTGACAAGGCTGGTCTACAATGGGCATGGAGCTGAGCTCACCCAAACATCAACAGATAAATGTTCTCTTAGCTCTCATCACATTCTTCTGTCAACGACTTCATCTCTCTCTCACTCACCCCCACACACGCACACACACATTGCCCTTGAACCCGAAGCAAACTAGCTCTCAGGGAAATGCAAATACCCTTTGCTTATAGCTGTGAATAGTATAGCTTTGATATTTATAAAAGTCCTTGAGGTACTGTTGTTATTGAAAAAGATTTTGAAAAAGAAAAAGTACTGAACAAAATTTTCAAAGTGGGTAAACACCCCAGGAATTTCTTGTATAAAGTTCTAACTAGGGTGGCAAAATCTTTTTGTCTCTGAATAGCTGATCTAGATGTTGTAATAGATCTCATAATATGAAGAGTCAACCTTCATGGAAACCCACAACTATTTCAAACATGTCTAACTGCAAAACCAGTTTTGACAGATCAGATTTACATATTTTTAGGTAAAACTAGTCAACACTTAGTTAACTGAATCCTTTAAGTATTTTGGTTACATGAGTTTGTATTTTTTTTAAATGATCAAACTAAGGATATTGTTTTTGGTAAATGTACAAATAAAGTTTTTATTTATTCAATAAAATGTGTGTGCAATGGATAAGAATATATTGTACAATTATTGGATGATTTTTTTCATGTTTTGGTTGCTATGAGTAAGTGATATCTCAATAGAAATTAATTTAGGAGGTAGAAATTTAAAACATTTCAGTGGGTTCAAGAAGGTATAAATAAATTCATAGGATAAGATTACTCAGATTCAGTTTATAGACTGCCAAAAGGTAGACAGCTTTTCTACCCCTTGCCTGTCATTACCTCCCTGGGCAAGCTTTTACCAACCCATTTGCAAACCGTGTGACTCTTATTCTGCCTGGTCTTACCTCTAGTTACGAGAGGCTCCCTTCTAGCTTTCTGGTTTCTGGTCTGACCTCTCAGCCTTGCATTAACCAACCAATGTCACCATGCTGTCCTGAGTCTTAGTCGACCTGGGCTTCTCAGATCAGAGCACGTGGAACTGGGCATAGGAGACAGAGAGCCGTGTTTCTCAACCACTGGAAAACTTGTCACTGACTTAGTTTATTTTGGAAAAGTAAGGAAAATGTAGTAAGTGGTAAGGAAAATGTCCTATGCAATTGAAAAGGAAAATCTGAGGCTTTAAGGAAATGTGGGGTCACCTGAATAGCTTTATACCATTCCACCTGGGCCTCCTTAGAAATAGAGGTTTTTGCTCCTCTATAGAGATTCTGAGTGGAAAACCTTGGGAAGCAGTGCCCCATCTCAGGGGTGGGAAGTGGGGAAGTGCTCTGGAGTTCATCGTGGGCCATCCATCAGACAGTGGTGAGTCAGAATGTGGTTTTGAGCCAATCTCACTGCTGAGCTCTCCAGTTTCCCTGCTGGATCTGAGTGGTGATCTCATGCCGGGGCAGCTGGGCTGGGGCCTGGTATCTGCTCAGCTTGGTTGTTGTTGTTGTTGTTGTTGTTATTATTATTATTTAGCTCCTCTCTTGTTCCCGGTACTCTCTGCTGATGTGTGGCATCCCCAAGACCAGCATAATTTTGGAGGTACGACCTTTTATGGGATCTCAGTCCTCCCCTACCTTCTGTGGGCCCACGCCTCATTTTCTGTTCCTTTATGGCACCATGATTACAGACCCTCAGTATTGGAGACCAATTCAGGTCAGGCCCGCCCACCCCCAGCTGCCCAGCATCAGCCTGCCTGCTTACCAGTCCCTCCAGTCTGTTTCTAGCACCCAGAGATTTTCCTTTTCCTCTGGCGTGCTCGGATGTCTCCATGTTACTGGTTCCTGCGTGCCCTGGCTACCTTCACACCCACGCCTGCTGCACCTCTGCTCATCTGCCTGCTCCCCTGGCCTGCTGCCTCCCCTGGGGTCTCCAAACACAGAAACCTCACTACCCTCCTTGTCTTCACCTCTAGCTACATCAGCACCATAGCATCTCGAGGTCCTCCTAATTTCTGAGATTTGGAGAAAGAGCATAAAAGGATATAAGCCTTCCTGGCTACAGATTCTTTAGGAAGGTTTGTGTGTTAGGAAAATTTCCTGCTTCCTTAGCCAAACTAACCCAGTTCCTCCCAGTTTGGCGGTAGAAGGAGAGACTCCCAGTGGTGACAGATTTGGATCTCAGAGTCCCAACTCTTGTTCCTATAAGGAAAGAGTCCTGTACACGGCTCTTCACTAAATTTCCCAGAGGACATCACCACCAGGCTAGAAGAGCCAAGTAAGACTTGACTGGAGACTCGGAGAAGGAACAAGGCTCTGAGTGATGAGAACAGCAGGAGTGCACTGTCCCTGAGAAGTGGCGCTTGTCCTTAGGAGGGTCGTGTGTGTGAGTGAGTTTGTGTGTGTGTGTGTGTGCGCTCGCGCTCGCACATGCGCATGCTGTTAAAGATAAGTGAAGCTAGACATTAAAGTGGTAAAACTAGATTTTATTCAGTAACTACTGACCGCAGGGGGAAGCTGAGCCCCATTCTGGGTTGTGCAGAGCTGACTCGGTTCTTAAAGGGAGAATGAAGGAGGAGGGAGGGGAGCGAGCAGGAACAAGAGAAGTCAGGGAAGTGAAATATGACAAAGCATTGGTCAGTAAATGGGATTAGGCCAGCTGTGTTTGCTAGCTGTCAATCATGAAGTTAGGATTCTGTCCCCTCACGGAGATTGGGTGACAGAGTCTCTATCCTTCCTGATGATTACATTTCAAAGGAATCACTTTCAAATCCTTGAGTAAGACTCTCCTGGGCTGCTGGAGAGACGTATAAGGTCTGTCTAGAAAAATCCCAGTCATTGTTAATGTAACGAGAATGGTTTGTGCAACATTGATGTAACCTGGCAGCCAAGGAGAGTGGACTGGAATGCACATGCGTGAATAATGACGATTTCACTGTACTAGTCAGTGGGGGTGGTAGACGACATTGAATGAGCATGTGTACTGTGTGGCTGTCACATTCAAAATGACTGAGCAAGTAGAGCAACGGATCTGCATCGAATTTTGCGTGAAGCTTGAACATTCCTCTGCGGAAACTATTCAGATGATTCAGAAAGCTTTCGGGGACAATGCAATGAATGTGGCACAAATAAAAGTGTGGCACAAATGCTTCAAAGATGATCAAGAATCTGTTGAAAATGATCTACATTCTGGAAGGCCTGCAACAAGCAGAACACCTTGAGAATGTTGAACTCAGCTCCCTTACAGCCCAGAGTTGGCACCCTGCAACTTCTGACTTTTCCCAAAATTAAAATCACCTTTCAAAGGGAAGAGATTTCAGACCGCCAGTGAGGTTCAGGAAAATACAATGGAGTAGCAGGTGGTGAATGTAACAAAGGATTTTGCAGAGTGTTCTGAACAGTAGAAGAGATGTTGGGTGAGGTCCCCAAGGTGACTACTTTGAAGGGGAGTGAGGTGTCATTACCCTATGTACAATGTTTTTTGTATCTTGTATCTTTTTCAATAAATGTCTTTGTTTGTCATAGTATGTGGTTGGATACTTCCTGGACAGGCCTCGCACATACTTGGCTCAAAGGGAAAGAGGTAGGTTTCACAATTCTAAGACCTGCTTAATAAATGCGCTAAGAAAGGAAGTCAGGGGCCTATCATCAGGTCATGGCCAGAACAAATGGTAAATTCTTTTGAGAGCCTTGAGCTTTTTCAGACAGAAACTCAAGGTGGGCTGGGTGTTCCTAGGGATGCGGCCTTAGGCTTCCATGCTAGGGTCCGTCACGTCTCTTAGCACAGAGGTTTGGAGTTCTGCAGTTCTCAGCGCCCTGTGAGACAGGCACTGTTAAAGAAACAGGTGTGCCCACTCTCTCTGCCGATATTTTAAAAGAGACTGACAGTTTTCTACAACCCAACAAAAGCCCACTGTGAGATGAGGAGTGCTAACACCCCCCCATTCTAGAATATTCTGATGATAGCTAAAGAGAAAAATAATACTAAACTTTTTTCAGTTTATATAGGCCAGCATGGTGCTTTCAAACATTTCAGACTATGTCCCACTGTTTCAAAGTAAAATCAGTCATCATTTTCTGTTCTTTTGTATCTTTTTCTTAAAATGATGTCCATAACACACTATATTAATTTCATCACCCACCAATGGGTCACAAGTCACGGCCTACATCTGAAGAACGCATCTGGAGGCTGCAGACCTGGGCAAAGACAGGGCAGGGGCCCTGGGGGAGAGTCGACTGGCTACCCCCTGGTCTAACACTTGCAGCGGAAACCCAAGGGTAAAAATTCGACTCGAAAGCACGAAAAATCTATGAGTCTGACTTAGATAGACTGAGTTTTTTTGAGTGGAATTCTATTCTTTCACAATAACAATATAGTAATAGGAGCAGATGATCCTATTGAGTAATTTCCCAGAAACATGGGTCACAGCCTAGGACAGTGATGAAAATAGTCTAGGTAGAAATGTTGAGGTTTCTAATTATCAGAGTGCTTCCTGGTAGAAAGTTGCTTTCCCAGAAATGGTCACTGTAGAAACCCTGAGGATAAAATTATACATTTGATTTTGTTCCAGCTGAGACATAAATAGACATTAATGAAGGAAGTTAACGGTGAGTTTGTGAAACAATGCAACAAATATTTATTGAGCACCTACTATGTGCTAGGCATAATTCTAGGTACCAGGACCTCACAACCACCACCAAAACAGAGTCCCTGCTCTCATGAGCTAGCATTCCAGTGGAGAGAGACAGGAACAACCAAACAAGTGCATTATATAACGTCAGTAGTGATCAGTGCTAGCAGAGCAGTAAGCGCGGTAAAGGGTATGCATGCTACTTTAAATAGAGTGAGCAGAGAGGCCCTTTTTGATGATACAGCTAATCCAAAATCGGAGTGAAGAGGAAGTGTGAGGCCTGTGCATTGCCAATGCAAAGGTCTTGAGGCGGGCGCCTTGACGTATTCAAGGAACAGTAAAGTGGTCTTGGCGGCTGGAGTGAATTCAGAGGTGTGGTAGGAGTCTCAAGGCCCCTGTAAGCACTTTGAGTGCAACCAGAGCAAGGCGAGAGAGCATAAGACAAGTTTAGAAACGCTAAAGATTTATAAATGTTACACACTCGGGCGTGCGTAACATGCAAATGCAAGCCTGCTCCAATGAATAGCTAGAACCTGCAGAACCCAAGGTTTTCGTGAAGCCAACAGACACTGAGCTCTTTCTCCAAATCCTTGGTCTTTCTCATCCTGCCCCGAACACATCGCGGTAGGCCGGGGTGGCTCTCCTAGCTGCCTAGTCCCGGGAGTCTAGGGGACTTTGGGGAAAGCCTCTTCAATGAAGATCTAGTGATTATTCCCTGTGTAAGTGGAGCTGGCAGCGTTCAGATACAGGGGCATTCTGGTGGTAAGGAGACCATCCACGCGATGTTGGTGGGCTGGTGCGAGGGGGGCGAAAGCCAGGATTCTTAACATCAGTGACCTCCAGGAAGCCTGATGATTTCTGAAAATATGTGAACTGAGATTCAACACCTTGAAAAACAAACTAATAAAAATCCTTAGTGGGTCCTGACTGGTGTGGTTCAGGGGGACTGAGTGCCCGCCCGTGAATCAAAAAGTCGCTGGTTTGATTCCCAGCCAGTAGGGGGCGCGTGAGAGGCAACTGATTGATGTTTCTCTCCCTCTTTCTCCCTCCCTTCCCCTGTCTAAAAATAAATAAATAAAATCTTTTAAAAGATTAAGAAAAAGCCTTAGTGTTTTAGTGCAAACCAACAAACCACTTAAAAATGTATGTATGTGGCATAATGTGGCATATAAAATATGTGGCAATTGAGATGCAAAGTAGAAATTAGATGCTAAAAGGGTTATTTCCAGATGATTTTAGAGAAGACGTCTTCCTGGCAGGAAGGCTGGAACACGCAGAAGGAACCAAGGCTGGAGAGGCGGTGGGTATATCTGGCTGCAGCATCCTCACTCCTCCTTCCTGACTCCGGAGGAGGGCCATCGCAGAGGGTGGTGAGGCTGAAATGAGATGGCTCGTGTGAAACGCCCAGCTCCCTGGCTGACAGTCTGTAGATGCCCCATGCAGCTGACTGCTAAAAATTTCCTTACAGGACCAAAGCCCCCGGGGCTGGGGGCTATTTCCCAGCTGGTCTTCGTCCCTACAGCACCTGTTTCTACAGAGCCGGGCGCACAGTGAACAGGAAGGCTGCTCCCATCACTGCCTGCCAAGAATAATGCATGGTGTGGGGGAGGGCAGGGGCCCAGAGAGGCTCACCCCAGAAACTCCCACCGCCATTGTCAGTCATTTCTTGGACACTTCACACACAGCAGAGGTTAAACAAGGAAAACCGTAGATATCTTCTGTTTGGACTGTACAACATTAAAAAAAATTGCCTACCCTGGGGCCATGTTTCTCCCCACTAAGTGGCTGGAACAAAATAAGAAATGTTGTCTTCAGAAAGGGACTGTTCTGTGCAGGGACCTGCTCAGCCCAAAGGCCTTGGAGTCCGCAGCCTCTGACATACACTGTGTTGTTTAATCCTCACACCACCTCCAAGAAGTACACTGATGCTTAACCGGTGAGAGAACTGAGGGGCAGAGATGCCGCGGAGCTTCTCAGTGTCAGGACGGCACGCAGGGCTGCGGGTCCCCAAACCGATGACCTTTTTGCCATGCCCACTGCTGCTTGCGAGGAAAGGGATATATTGAATGCAGTGATGCCAGGGGACCCATTTAACTCCATGATTCTATGATTCACGAAGTTTAGATCATACAAGTCACAATTCCAGAGTCACCCCAAAAGTTCTAGAAATATGCATTACTGTGGATTTGTGTGAGGGAGGAGAGAGACCTTTGCCAAAACAACAACAACAAGAGGTTGAGGTGACCTCTAAGTTGACTTCCAGCCCTAACAGGCTCTCAAGCGGGAGGTAGGGCTGTACTTTTCACCATGTCCGTGTAAGGGCAAAAGATGACAAGTTTCTCAGTCACATCCTGGTGATGGGGCTGAGCTGTGGACTCCCAGAGGGTTTATTTTCATAAGAAGACAGGTCTGACCTGAACTGCTAGCCCCGTGGCTCTGTTCTGCCCTCCCAGACCCCTGCTAGGCCTCCTGTCCCAGAGTGAGCTCTTAGAGCCACCATGGCCTGCTCCACACCAAGCCACTGAATCTAAGACACTACTGATTGCAAAGGCGACTTCCCTTTGGGCGACTCTAACAAAGGAAAGGCGGTGCAATGCCTTAGTGATAGAATTCCCCCCCAAATGGGTCACAGCAGCTTTTCTTTGCTTTGAAATTCCCTTTCTCTGTCTTCAGAGATTCTGCCATTTACCCTGCCCACCACTTAGATTCCTTGACATAATATAGGCAATTCTTTATCAAGCACATCTTCTCAGTAAGGAAGCAGAACATAGCATCATCATTTACTTAGGTGTTCCACAGAACTTGTTTGTTGCTTTTCCAAGGACATATGGGGTTGTGGCCATTCCCCCGTGGTGAATATTTGTTTCACGGATATAAAATGTGTGTCCCAATGTGCTAGTGCCTTGCTTTTCTGTACATAACTTTTTGTTTCAATGCCAAATCATGACATTATTATCATTTCTTAGGACAGCCTCACTGAGGTGTAAGAAGCATATAATAAACGGCACATGTTTAAAATGTACTATTTGATGTTTTGACATATGTATATATCTGTGAAACCATCATCACAGACAAGATAATAAAACCACTCATCTTCAAATTTCTCCTGCCCCTTGGGAATCCCTCCCTCCCACCCATCCCCACCCTTCCACCACCCCTGTCCAGGCAACCAATTATCTGCTTTCTGTCAGTACAGAGCATTTTGCATTTTCTAGAACTTTCTACAAATGGGATCATATATACTCCTCTTTCTCTGGCTTTTTTCACTCAGAAATTATCTTGAGATTTATTACTTTTGTTGTATGTATTAATACATTTATTTTTTTAAAAAACAGCTTGATTGAGTTGTTATTTATATGTCATAAAATTCACCTCACTCAAGTGTACAATTCGATGGTTTTCAGTTACAGAGTTGTGCAAACATCGCCGAAATCTAATTGCAGAAACATACAATTGGAAGGGAAAAAATGTCCGAAAATCGTGGTGCTGAACCAACTTTGTTGAAGTTCATTCCAGCTACGGCTGTTGGTGCCCTTCGCATTATGTGTATGTCAGTTGAATGCTGGGGGTTATGATTCTATTCATATGAATTCATATATATATATACATATATATATAATAAAAATATCTAATTGTTGGACATCTTTATGATCCCCCCAAAGAAACTCCGTGCCCCTTTGCAGTCACTCCCACCTGTACCCCCAGCCCCAGGTGACACTATTTTTCTGCCCCTATAGGTTTTCCTGTTCTTGACAACCCTATAAATGGAGTCATACAATGCGTGGTCTTCTGACTGGCATTTTCGACTTGGCATGTTTTCAATCTCCTGTGTGTTGTGACATGTATCAGCATTCCATTCCTGTTTACGGCCAAATGATATTCCATTTCTTGGATATATTACATTTATCCAGTTCCCTTTGATGGAAACAACATTTGGGTTGTTCCATCTTTCAGCTATTATGAATAAAGCTGTTACAAATATTTGCATACAAGTCTCCATATGGACATACATTTCATTTCTCTTGGGTATACACTAAGGAATAAAATTGCTGGGTCACTTGGTAACTCTATACTTAACATTCTGAGAAACTGCCAAACTATTTTCCAAAGTGACAGTACCATTTTACATTCCTTATAGCAAAGTGCAAGGGTTTTAATTTTTCCACATCCTTGGCCACACTTGCTACTGTCTCTCTCTTTTTTTTATTATCTCTATCCTAGTGAGTGTAAAGTGGTATCTCACTGTGGTTTTGATTTGCATCTTCCTAACAACTGGTGATGAGCATATTTTTATATGCTTACTGGCCATTCATATATCTGTTTTGAGGAAATGTCTCTTTAAATCTTTTGCCTATTTTTACATTGAGCAATCTGTCTTTCTGATTGAATCTTAAGAATTTTCTATGCATTCTGGGTATGAGTCCTTTATCAGATATGTGATTAGCGCAGGCACCTGTCTGCTCTCATGTTAGGTCTGGGATCCACTTTGGTTATTTTTGTGTACAGTGTCAGATGCAAGTCCAAATTCATCCTTTTGTTGTTGCTGTTGCCTGTGGATGTCTCAGCACCATTTGTTAAGAAGACTAATCTTTCCCCCACTGAATTGTCTTGGCAAGGAAGAAAGAGAGAAAGGCATTGTGATTAGCAAGGAAGAATTAAGATAATTTTTATTTGCAGATGGCATGATTATTTATGTAGATAATGCCCTGGAATCTATCAAAAATACAAAAGAAAAACAATAAAAATTTCAGAATCCATAAGAGAATTTAGTAAGGTTGTAGGAAACATCAATATAGAAAAAGATGGATTGTATTTCTCTAAACTAACAATAAATAATCAGAAATCAATATAAAAAACTGTATCACCAACTCCTCTTTTCCTGGATCCGATTCTGAATCTTAGATTGTGAGCTGTGGTGGTTCTCAAATATGTCCATAAATTCTTCAATGATCTTCCCTTTAAAACGCAGAGGCAATTCCCCTCCCCTTAGGCAGGGCTAGACTCAGTGACCCATGTATAATGAACAGAACACGACAGAAATAAGTACGTCACTTCTGAGAGTAGGGCCTAAAAAGTGCCGTGTCCTCTTCCTTCTCTTGGATCTCCAGCTCTGAGGAACGCTGACTGCCGTGTTGCGAGGACACGCAAGCGTTGCCATGGAAAGCCCACCGGACGAAGGGCTGAGGCTTCCCGCCAACGCCGTGCCCAACTGATGCTCTCCAGAGCTCAAACTTTCAGATGGCCTTAGCCCCAGCCATCAGCTTTCCTGGACCACCTAGCTCAGCTGCCCCTCAGAGACCATGAGATAATAAGTGTTTGTTGTTGTAAGCTATTAAGTTTGGGGAATGTGTTACATGGCAAGAGATACTAATATACAGGGAATGGGTGAGGGGTGGAGAGGTACAGGAGAACTGGCTGAGGCAGGTGCCCCTCACTGGCCTCCTCCAGATGTGACTTGGGGGCATCTGCAGTGACCCCCAGAGATGCCTCTGTAGGGTGAACATACAACCCCTGACCCCTATTCAAGCAGCAGACAGTGAAGATGAGGGATGATGGTCCTATGGAGAAGTTGTCAGGGAGCTTTGACCAGTGTGGCTCAGTGGGTTGGGTGTCATCCTGCAAAGTGAAAGGTCAACTGTTTGATTCCCAGTCAGGGCACATGCCTGAGTCACGGGTTTGGTATGCAGTAGGGGCACAATTGAGAGGCAACCAGTCAATGTTTCTCTCCCTCTCTTTCTCCCACCCTTTCCCTCTCTCTAAAATAAATAAATAAACAAATAAAATCTGCTAGACTTAAACAAACAAACAAACAAACAAACAAAAGGATAGGAGCAGCCATGCCCTTGACCACCCCTTCCCTGTGTGAACACAAGGGCTGGATCTGAAGCCTAAGTGCCCCAGACAACGCCAGTGCCAGGGGCCCCAGAGCCACCTGCTGGGAGGCTGGGGGTGGGCCCAGCTCTGGCCTCAGTCGGCCAAGAACATCCACAGCCTGGGGTGGGCAGGTCTGGAGGCGACTCAGAGAATGCAGGACTGACAAGGTCTAGCCGCTCTGCAAGGTAAGCAGCACCTGGGGTGAAATGGTGTCCTGGCACTGGAGGCTGCTTCCTTCTCTCCCCTGTGGGCCCTGCAGGAGGAGAGGGGGGTGCAGCCTGGTACAGGGAGGGCACAGAGGGGCTCACACTTGGTGGGCTGACTGCATTATGTCCGGGTCATCTGGGGCATTCCCTGCCTCCAGGAAGGATCTTCCCAGCACTGCCAAGACTCAGATGCTGCCTTCCTACTGGGGACTGTCACCTCACATGGCTTCCTTGGCTCATGGTGCCACAGGTGAGGGTAGGGGGCAACTGGGGCCTCATAGCACCCCCAGTTAAGTCTATAGAAGTTTCTATACTGCTTAGAGTGCAACCAAAGGGAGGCGCAAATTTTACATCTCAACACAGAATACACACATAAATACATTTATAACATTAAAACACAAGTTTATGGACCAACAATACTCTTACAGTGTGTGGGGTTTTTTATTCTTCTATTCTATTCTATTCTGTTCTATTCTATTCTAATCTATTCTATTCTATTCTATTCTATTCTATTCTATTCTATTCTATTCTACTGTGTTCTCTTCCATTATTTGATTCTGTTCTATTGTGTCGTATTCTGTTCCGTCCTGCTCTGGGAGATAGAGGAGGAAAGGGGTGTGGGAGGGGGTGGGCACCCACAATCACCTCACAAGACCCTTCCTGAGGGAGAGTTTCTTCTTAAACCAACTGCAGCTGCTCCTGGTGTGCCCTCGGGTGTCTCCCCCGAGAGCCTTGGGTTCTTGGCAGCAGAGACAATGCCCTACTCATCTGGTACCCCCTCCCCCAGCTCCCGGAAGAACCTGGAATTCTGAGAACTGGCAAGCCTTGGAGAAGGTCCCTCAGTCAAAGCCCCTGTTTTGCAGGAGATGAACGTGCAGCTCACGGGCTGCCTTTGGCTGTCCCTGTGTCATGTCCACATGTAGTCCCCTCCTCCTGGGTTCACTGGCCCCAGGCTCTGTGGTAGTAAGGGTCTTAGGTAGTAAGACTTCGGTCCTACAGGGGTGGCAGCCCTGAGGGGCCCTGAATCTCAGGCGCAGGGTCTGGCAGGTCACGGGCACGCAGGTGAACAGACGAGAAACCCATTGCAGGGCCTTTGCAGCCAGTCAGACCTGTGTGCAGCCCTGACCGTGCCGAACGCTTGCCAGCTGTGTGGTCCTGGATAAGCCACTTCGCTTCTCCGAGCATCTGTTTCCTTGTCTCTAAACCAGGGGTCATAATTTCTATATTGTAGAGTTGGTGTGAGGATTAGCAAAAATGAGCATAATATAGAGTGCCTGGAAACTCAAAATTAGCACATTCTGTGATTACAGTAATTATAACAACATTAAAAGGCCTCAGAAAACACTGGCTGCTTCAGTTGATTGGGCTGCTATTGTTTTTGACGTAGACAGGAAAGGAAATCCTCATAAACACCGAGAGGAGGAAGCAGGTTATGTTTGTCATGAGCAGCCTGAATAATAAAAGGAGAGGAAAACACACACTCACACCCCACAAATCCCCCCCCCCCCCCCCAGCAACGCCAGGTCGCAGAGGACAGTTGCATTCTTGGGAAATGAACGGAACCCTGGTCCCGGGCCGGGCCGTGTTCAGCAGACTGTTGGGAAGACAGGGCCCTGCTCTGCCGCATTCCTTGTCCACGTGCCAGAACACACACAGAGCGTGTTGGTAGAAAAGGGCCAGAGGAATGGGAATGGCTGGTCCTGGACGTTCACGCTCACGAGGCTTGGGAGCATTCTTCCTGTCCTCAAGCAGACCTTCTTCCTCACTCTATAGGAAATTTAGGTTTGTGGCTTAGTATTTAAATACTAGTATTGTCTTTTTGTTTTAGATAATAGGATAAAATCTTTTAACTAGTGAATGGGGAATTTAAATTTAAATTATCCTGATTTAAAAATACATTGTCCACGAATTACAGACTGAAAACAAAATCATGGCAATCGCTGCTTTTGCTCTAAATTTGGTTTTTCCCTTGCTTTCCACTAGATGGTGGGTTGGGACCACTCTAGATCCCATTAGTTAGGCGGCAACTCCTCCCACACAGATTTAAAGTGAAGAAACTATTTTTGTTTCTGTTCCATCTAATTTTTTGTTCAGAAAAGAAAGGTAAAATGATTTATGCACAACTTTTTAAGGACCCTCTCTGTTACATAAAGGGAGGATCGCCATTTCCCTGTCTGAACGTAGGAACCCCAGGTCTTTTCCTCTTACCTTTGAGGAACAGCTGATGGTACCAGTAAGTAATGAGTGGAAGCTCACCCTGAGCCAGGTGCTTGCTTACTCATTCTGGACAGGGAGACTAGATGTTGTTGTTTCCATTGTATTAAATACAAAAACCAAAAGAAAAGATCATTTGGTTGCATGGACATTTTGTAGGTAAGAGCTCTGAGAGGGAATCTAGGGGAGCTGGCCTCCAGAGAGAGAACTCTTTCGGAGGCCCAGGCTTTCACTCCTGGCAGTGACAGCTACTGGGACAGAGCTATAGGCTTCACTCACGAAGAAGCAGGAAGCACCTGGAGAAATGAATCAGCTCACAGCCTGGCCCAGGAATGAAAGGCAGAAACTATGGGACATGGGAGCTCTGGGTGATTACAATGAAGCAAAAGTCTTCCTTTCCTCCAGCCTGATCGAGCTCCTCATATCATCCGCAGGGCTCTGGATCAGCACCTGCTAGGTGCCAGGCAAGGTGCTAAGTGCCTTCCACACTATTTAATCCTCAATTACTCCACTTAGAGGTGTCCTGAAGGTGGGAAGACACGCAGGGCAATTCCATTGAGTCATTAAGATTGTTTATGTTAAGAACATGTACTCATCATCATTCCCATTCCACCGAAGAGGACGCAGTGCTGTGGTGGAGTCAATGGGACCCTCTGAGGAGAGCCAATGGCTCATATTTCCTCCCAGCTCCACTTTCATTAAATGTCTTCGCCTCGTCAGCTTGAAAGTGGCTGCAGTGGGAGTATTTACACCAAAGAGATTGGCAAAGGCTCTAAGTCAGCACCCCTTTCCCTCCATCCTGTGACAGCAAATGTTTTTAAACATTTGCCAGCATATCACTGAAATTAGGATTCAGACTTACTCAGTTAATGACTAGACTGAGGTTAAATTGCTGGCTAAGACGTCAAGTCCAGGCTCTTGGCTTGAAGACTAGAGACCATTAGGGAAACTGATGAGTCAAGAATGAAATAGGAGCCAATTTCCGACTCTGCTGCATAGCTCTGTGAGTGACTGGGCCTGCACAGCAAGGACACAGGTGAGCAGGTCGGAGACAGGAGGCTGCCCCAAGCCCTCACCTGTCTTTCACGCAGGATGGAAGGAACCTGGCCTGGATCTCAGAGCCACAGTGTGGAGCAAACCCGTAATCCACACACAGCAAGACACTGAGTGACAGGTTTCTGATTGACCACAGAGATTCCTGGGTACTACAGATGGGGAAGTACTAAAAAAAACCCAACATTTTTGCTTCAACTGGAGGGAAAGAATTGTGCAGGCTGAATTCCAGCAGGCATATCCAAGTAACTAAATCATTTGCAATAAAGAAAAACCTTCCAAAACAGCCAATGTGCTTTTACCTGGATTACATAGAAATACAGGCGGGTCTAGTGCAAAAATTCTCAAGGATTAAAACATGAGTATTTAATATTCCAAGAGCCAAAAATGTTTCGAAGAGCCCACTACCTCCTATAGGCCCGTTTTCATCTTTATCAGCCCAGCAGATACTCTGTTATTCTACTAATTTCTTTACTCCCAAGCGAAATGTATTCGATAAGATGTGCATGTACCGCTGTGGGGTACTGTCCACTGCTCCTAACACTTTTTTGCTGCAAATCAGCAGGGTCCATAAGGCACTGTTACCGTGCTTTAGGACATTTGACCGCCCAGGGTTTTGAATTTTTAAATTTTATTATTTGTTTTTAAAATATATTTTATTGATTATGCTATTAGTTGTCCCATTTCCCCCTTTTATTCCCCTCAGCCCTACACCCCCTCCCACCCACATCCCCCCCCTTACTTCATGTCAATGGGTCGTACATATAAATTCTTCGGCTTCTCCATCTCCCATACTATTCTTAACCTCCCCCTGTTTATTTTGTGCCTACCATTTATGTTTCTTATTCCCTGTGCTTTCTCCCCCATGCTCCCCCCTCTCCACCAATAACCCTCCATGTGATCTCCATTTCGGTGATTCTCTTCCTGTTCTAGTTGTTTGCTTTTGTTTTTTTTAGGTTCAGTTGTTGATAGTTGTGTGCTTGTTGTCATTTTACTGTTCACAGTTTTGATCTTCTTTTCCTGAGATAAGTCCCTTTGCCATTTCATATGATAAGGGCTTGGTGATGATGATCTCCCCTGCATGTATGAAGCGCTTTAGTTACTGGCTTTTAAGAAGTTTTAGTATAAGAAAATTCTTAATGTGGAAAAATGTTTCTAATACTCAACCAACAGTCCAATTACTTAAAAAAACATTCACTATAAATTCCAGACAGACTCATAACTGCCTTTTGGACTTGGCTTGAGTAGGACTTGAGCCGCATATGCTCCATAAAGCTGGCAATGAGAGCTTAGTAATTGTTACTAACTTAGTAATTACTAACTATAAAGTTAGCAATACTTAGTAATTGTTAAGCTGAACCACATAAAGCAGTCAGTGGGGACTAGCAATTACTAACTGTTAAGAAAATGTAAATAGAGAATGTATTCTATTCCTAGTTGTCCCTAAAATACCAGCACAACCGAACTTACAGGCAAAGTCGCTAACACGAACGGCTGCATCCGCCCGGCCTGCGGCCCCCCTATCAGAGTCCAGAACTATTTCCTGGGCATCTGCTGTGACTTTCCTGTGCTGTCCGTGCCTCTCCATCACAGGACCCACAGGGTTTTACTCAGTTTCGATCTGACAGCATTGAAGATTGTCCCCACACAGATGTCACTCATTCACCTCATTTGCATATACGCTCCTGAGTGGGAGAGATGATCCAGTCAGAGGCAGCCCCTAGGATCTTGCACAGAACCCTGAATGGCCGCGGGGGTAAAGCGTGTGTCTCATCTGCAGGGAGGGGGGGAGAAGAAACTGAGAGACCCGCTGTCAGGGGCGGGACCAGGCCAAGGTCACTGGGGCTGAGCACCTGCAGTGTGGAAGGAGGCCTGTGTCAGCCTCACCCCCACCCCTCCCCGAGTGAGGCCCACCCTATCCCCAGCGCAGCTCTGCTGGACCAAGGAGGGTCCCAGAGACCAGGCCCTGCCTCTCTGAGGCTGTCCCTGTCCCTGTGGGGTCCCTGCTGAGGGTAGGACTAGCGCACAGGGAGGCCCTGGACAGTTGATGCAGGAGATGATCAGCATGGGAGGCCCCTCCCCTGTGCAGAGAGGAAGAGAAAGGAAGAAAGCGGGTTTTGAGAATGGCCTGCAGTGAGGGCCTCTGTGCGCCCTGGCTCCCTCGGCTCCCATTGCCAGGTGTACCTAGTACGGCTTCATCCACCCGCCACGTCCTGGAATGGCGCGAGGATGCCAAGGTGCCAAACCACAGCAGCAGAAGCCGGAGCAGAGGGAGGGGGCGCAGGCCTCCGGTGTCAGCTTTGGGGCCGGTGGCGTCAGGGAGAAGCACACTGGGGCCCTTGTACTGCGGGCGAGGCTCCATGGAAGGAAAGTCTGAGCATCTGATGAATGTGGGAAGCGTTCAGCAAGCCTTCATTCAGTTCAACCAGCAGTTCCTACGTCTGTATCCACTCTGTGCAGAGCGGTGGGGATTCTCCAGGGGAGCTGGAGACCAGAAGGACCGTGGGCTCCACCCTCCACAGGTCTGCGGACTCTCAGAGAGCAGGGAACACAGATCCCCAGACAAAACGCCAACTGTGGCTGGCATGCCACGTGAGGAGAAGAGGATTCTGGTCCTGGGGACATTTAAGTTCCATTCAGTCGCCGTTTCACAAACGTGTGTTTGATATTCCACTTTAGACACGTTAAGCATTAAGACTTACGTGACACGTTTAAGTGAAGACATTCCCGTGTGCAGCTCAGAGTCTATAGAAATCTTAAGTCCGGGAGAAAGGCAATGGAGGAGATCACCACGGAGCAAGTGTGGGGAGGAAAGAGCACCCAGCAGGGTGGGTGGGTGGGAGAGGCTGGCGGGCAGTAAAGGAGGGGGAGGCAGCCAAGGAGATGTTGCGTTATTTCAACGGGCGGCGCTGTATTAACAGCAATGTACTTCCAGAGACGGGGACCACAGCAGGTCCTTCCGTGTGACGATGGGGTGCACATGAAGACCGCCTCTGCAGGTCCTCAGTGAGAAGCGCTTTCTGCAGCGGGAGGCGGGCGTGAGGACGAGGGCCGTCCACCAGCCCCCGAGGATCGCTGGGCCCGGCACTGCACACTCGTTATTGTTCCTGCATTCAGTCCGCACTGCACCCTTCCAGGCAGGAATGACCGTGGGGTGTAGAGAAGTTGGGTCACCTGCCCAGACCCAGTGGGCAGCAGGAGGCTAGGCCAGGTTCCACCCCATCTCTCCACCTCAGGCCTTGCAGGATCATGCACCGGTTTTAGAACCCACTGCTGTGGTCTGTCTGAATTCATGGGACAGGGCCCGTACAGGGTCTGCGAGGAATTACCCCAGCTGACAGAAGTCAGACAGCAAATTAACTGAGCCAGTCAAGCCTGGCTCTACCTCGATAAGCTTCAGCTGTGTTAGGCTCTAAGCCGGTCAACTGTCAAACCTGGTTCTGTGTTTACTTCTGTTTTTTCTTGGTTTCAGGGTTTGGTCATCTCTTTTCACGGTCAATAAAACTCACCCTATTCACTGAATTTTCCCCATAAGTGTATGTCTCCCCATCCTTTCTCTGCCTTCACTATTCCTCCGAATTCTGACAATGTAAATCACAACTTCTCTAGTTTTTCAACCCCATCACCTTGATGCTATAATATTCTTTTTCTAATAGTTTCTGTAGCTCCCTTCTGTTCTGCAAATCCTTACCTTCCTTCCTCTAGAGCAGCCACTGTCTTGTTCACTATCTTCATTTTAGTCGTCCCTGTTCCCTGTTTATTTCCAAACTATTTCAAAATCTTTGTGTACTTTCTCCCAATAAAAGTGACAGTACTTCGTTCTGAACCAGGAAGCCTTCTGGTCTTTCATCCTCTTTCAGGGTCTTCCCGGGAAAACAGCCCATTGTAGGAGATGCTCCCAAGTGAACACCGGAGCCCGACCGCTGCCCCCTCCCTGTGGGGTGTGCATGTGGGCACCGGGGCGGGCGTGCTGGGCCACTCTGTCCCTCCTCCGCCCAACAAGAGCCACACATCTCCTGACTCATTCTGAGAATGTTTATTTATATGAGGTTTTTATCTGTATGTAAGACTGTGTGAAGTTTTTATTTTGTTTGTGTGCATGTCACTCTGTAGTTTTGGGGGTAGGAGTACAGTTCAATGTGTTTTTCTGAGTGCAAGTCTGACGTGGGGACCTGGAAGGAATATAAACTTGTGCGAACATTTGCACGTATACATAGTATCTGATGTGATGCCTGCTCAGGATTTTCAGTCGGAGTGGGTAGAGTGAAGGAACAGATGTATTTGTTCTCTACTAACAATGAATCAGCTTATTTATGGTTTAATGCCAACGTTTTTTTTTTTAACAAATTATCAATTATAAATGATTACTCTCTGTGGTTTAATGAACTGAGGCAAAAAAACAAACAAACAAAAAAAACCAACCCTGTATATTTTGTAAGGCCAAATGATATGAGTAGTAGGCCATGGGCCCTACAGAAAGAATGGAAGGATTGAAATACATGATGCAACTGGAGAGGAAAAGAAAAGAAAAAGAGAAAGCAATCACAGATTTAAAAACTGTTTACGTTTTGCTTTCTAATAACCGAAGGAGAGCTCTTCCAGGAATTGGGGGTGGGGGGGTGGGGAGAGATCAGCACAAACGTTTAGCTACATAAACTTCCCTTTAAGACATGCTCACCGATTGCTGTATTTTATCCTTTCCTCTCTTCTCCTCTCCCTGTTCCCTCTGTCTGTCTGTCTCTCTTTCCCCTCCCCCAACCTGTTTCTCCCTCTCTCTCTTTCCACCCACAGCAGCACTTGCCACTTCCGACCCCTGCCCCGGGTGGGCCACTTCTCCTTCTGGGGAGATCCTGTGCGTACACGACGGAGGACAGCTTTGCCCCTTGTCTGGTGAAGCAGTGCTATTTAGCGAAGTCGAGATGGAGGGTTAGGAAAGGGTTTGTGACAAAGAAAATGAGAACAAGCTCTGACAGTATGTGCAGGTAGCAGGTAACAAAACAGGAGTGCCCCCAAGCTTCACACAGTGAGCGAATTCTTCGCCTTCCTGGGCCGCTCCTCCTGGCCCTGCCCCACCTGCTCCCTGCCCTCCCACCCTGATGGGAGCTCCAGGAGGGGCAGCTGGGCCAGCGCCGGGAAGGAGGGGCAGGCGAGGAGGAGATCAGGGATGGGACCTGGACCTATGCTGGGGTTTATGGGGCTGCCAGGGCGTCTGAATTTATGGGCATTACATGGTGAACCCCATGCCTCTGTACCTAAGTTTCTTCTTCTGCAAAACGGGGCGATCACTTCTCCCTCAGAGGTCGCTGTGAGATGTACAGAGTGATGACCACCTACGTGAAGCCGGTGCTGTACAGTGAGCACGCCCGTGTCAGTGACTGTTGCTAGAGCGGGAAAAAGAAGTTTGCTTCTTAAGTAGGCAAGAAAAGAACTGCCGAGAATTGTATTTTTTTAAAAGATTTTATTGATTTATTTTTAGAGAGAGGGGAAGGGAGGGAGAAAGAGAGGGAGAGAAACATCAATGTGTGGTTGCCTCTTGTGTGCCCCCCACTGGGGACCTTGGCCCACAGCCCAGGCATGTGCCCTGACTGGGAATTGAACTGGCGATCCTTTGGTTCGCAGGCCAGCGCTTAATCCACTGAGCAATGCGGGCCAGGACAAGAATTGTATCTAAAAGGGCAAGCAGCCCTGTCAACCCAAACCACTGAGCTCGAGAATGAATACAGAGGGCCATGCTTAGAAAAGCAAATATTTGACCTTTATGAGGCCTGCTTTATATTTCTGCCTTTTCTGTTTGTTTCAAATTCTATATGTTGAGCCTCATTACTGGAAATTTTTAATGATTTTTAACATAACGTCTTTAAACTATAAGAGCACTCCATCATCCCCACGCTGCAAGTTTCCTTAGTGAAGGCTCGGGGCTTGTCTCTGCATGTTCGTTCATTCAGCACATCTGCCTTTGTTTTTCCATCAGTGAACGGAAGTCTGTCTACCCGCACATGTAACTTGTGAAGAAAGGTGAATGCTTAGTTCACGTCGGTGGGGATCTTGTCACTGAACTCACACAGTAGGTCTCAAGTGGCCCACAGTGGGCAACAGTAACATAACCCGAGTTTCCCCTCTGCCCAGATTTCTGCTAAGTTGGAATTTAAAGTCTTTGGACTAACACTGAATCAAGGACTAATTCTTTGTGGAGAGAGAACTCTGAATCACCCTTAACCATGGCGTAAGCTAAAATTTCATAGCTGAAGTCATAGCCACAAAACACCCGAGGACAGTTATTGAGTAGAATTTGTGTTTTCTAGATGAGTCATACTAATCGACTCTAGTCCTCAAATTTGAATGAATAAGTGATGTTACAACTAAGAGAATACTTAATTTTCCATACAAAAAAAGAATTATAAATTTAACTTCAGGTTATTCCCTTCCTACTGAGGCAGATAGGATAAGCAATTACTACTACGGGAGAACCATTTATGCTTTTCAGCATCAGTGGGTACAGCAAATTTACTAAGAAAATCTACCAATTTGAAACTACGAACTTTCCACTGAACTCTGAATGACTTGTGATTTTTTTTTTAACATGCCTGTTTGGCTCCTGGACTGGTTTTACAGGGGCACTTTTGTTTAACGGGAATAGATCACCAGAGCAAGCTAGGCAAAAACAATTCTTAGAATGTGGAAATTGATGTAGTTAGCATAGAGAATTTACAGGTAATTTTCTGTCTTTCCTTTGCCATCCCTGGACAAGAGCCAAGGATTACCCTACCAGGGGACTTGGAAGATTAAAAGAAAAAGTACGACGTAGTACAACTGATTTTTACTGTAGCTTCCTAGAAAATCCTCATCAGTTTATGCTCATAGCTTTTAAACCTACCACTTTCATCTTTACTACATGTTTCATGGAGCATTTTGAATATTAGATTTAAAAAAAGAGAACACGATTCCTATGAAACTATTCAGACTAGAATAAGGGAACTAAAATTTGAGTGTATTCCCATGGAGAAGGGACATTCGGAGGGGCAGTCTGCATTGTAATACTTTACTTTCCCATCAAGGGGAAACCTGGAGTCGGAATGGAATGGTGAAATGACTTAGTTTTTCCCCCTGAGAGTCCTCGTTCCAGTCCTCTGGTCTTCCCTTCGGATTATGCCGTCTCCTCCTATGAACCCTGGGGCTTGTTTTTGTCTCAGCACTGCTCAGGAGGGGAGTCCTTGATCCCTCCATGGTGGGACAGAACTTCGGAACCCTCTCCTGACGGTTTCTTCAAGGGGCAGGTCTGCATTCCACGGTTCATAGAGCCCACTGGTGGCCACCAGAATTTCTTTAAGTGAAAATACATACTGGATACAGTAGTGTAAGTGTTTTTGGCGAAACCTTGTTTCCACGATAGACAGATGAATGCAGAATCAAGATCACTTGCCGGTCTGAAACATTCAGCACTAGTGGGCGAGGTGTAGTTGGCAGCAGGGCAGGGCTGAGGGGAGTGAGGCAGGGTGGAGTAAACCAATGCAGCGTTGGATCCTGTCTCTGTTTAAGTTCGGATATTTTGTTCATTGTGGACTTTTGCATGAAAATGTATTTTTAAATAGAGCTTTGCATTTAAATATGACTGCTTTTGATTACTGTACTTTTTTGTTCCCTTAAATGCTGTGCCCCAAATGAGCGCCTCACTTGCCTTGCCGCAGTCCCGGCCCTGACCTTCAGTGTGCCTTAGAGAGGGAATGGAGAGGGTTGGCGAGCCTGGGACGTCCATGGCACACGTGGGGATGAGCAGCTGGCAGTGTGTGAGGTCTTCTCCTTTCTCTGTGAGCAGGAGGTATGTGCACGCATCAGCTGAGAGTGGGGAGGACAGGCCCTGGGGGAGGGGGAGCCCCAGCATGGCTGGTGAAGAGACTGGGAGAGGAAGAAGTCCAGGACAAGTGAAGGACAGTCACACAGCCTGTGCTCTGCCTGCAGCTAGAGATTGCCATTTGCGGTGAGGCTGCCTGCCTGGTGGGTCACACGCTTCTCCAGTAGCCTGGCAGGTGTGGTAGGAGCAGAGAAGTTGGGAGTGACCCATAGTCTGGGTTTGTTGGATGGAAGGACAGGAAGCAAGGAGAGGAGGGCAGAGGTACCAGATGGTTCCTCATCTGACCAGGGAGGTGGGTAAGAATAGAGGTCAAGCTTGCTGGGTGGGGTGAGGGGATAGGGGGCAGGCAGTGTTCTAGATGAATATACAGAGGAGGTGGTTGAAGAGTGAGTATGCCGGAGAGTGTGTGTGCTGGAGAGTGAGTGTGCTGGAGAGTGAGTGTGCTGGAATTCAGAGGGAAGGGAGTTCCAACTGAAGCCGCACACAGGACTTTCTTGCTGATAAGCTGTCTGGTGTGCAGTGGAAAGGAAATGTGAGCACGATGGTACCTGCACCATGAAATGAGGGTTCCTTAAACTTCTGAGTGTCTTTATGCTCGGTGGTGCATCTGCAGTCCCGTCTGCCTCCATCTCATCACCTGCTGCACTTCTCCACCCATGTGTCTCCTGCACCTCTCCCTCAACACAGTCGGAAACCAGACACGTTGCCCCCCACTGCAACTCAGGAAGCCAGTGCTGCCTCCTCTGTCAGCAGTGCTTCAAACTCCACCTCTCTCCTCCTCCTTAACCCCATCCCAGATCGCTCATTGCCTTCTGCTGGGCTTCTGCTTTTCTTCAGAGGGTCTTCTTCCTTCCTTCCTTCCGTCCCCACTCCCACCACCCAGACTAGGTCCTCCTCACCTCATCTGCATCAACACCAGGCCCTGATAGAACCGGGTTCCTGGTCCCCAGCCATCTGGGTCCACCCTGCAGGCAATCCCTTTTGCATAGAGCTTAATTCATAGTGACAAGGAAGTTATCATTAAAAATGAAAACACAGACTCCTGTGACTTCCTGCAGCCCTCGCCATGCACTGGCTCCTCTGCCTTACAGTCAAGGTCCCCACAAGCCACCCTGACCTCCCTGCTCTCAGACACATGCCTGTTCCTCAGGTGTCGCCCCCCACTGCCACTCTTTCCCTTCTGGCCTCCAACAGACTGCCTGTCTTCCTGCAGCCACCCAAACCCCGCTCGTCCTCAGGCCCTCCTGCTCCTCCTGTCTGCTCTCTGCTCCCAGGGACGCTCTTCCTGTGCCTGGAGCTGGTACTGCCCAAATCAGTGCTGACAGCGTCTGTCCCTTCATGTCATCCATGGGAACGGTGTCTGCATGTGGGAACCATGAGTCTTGTCCCACTGGACCGTAGATGCTTGCCCACTGGAGACTGCAAGATACCATGACTCCCACCGTGCCCGGGGCAACCATTTCCATGGCGCGTACCAGATACTTGCAGGGTTCATGGCAACACTGGGCACTGAGGTGGTTTAACTTGAACTGTCAGTGCAGACCTCACCATCTTGACTAAAACTTCAAAATTTGTAGCAGCTTGGCCTGCTATTTTAGGATCAGATACATGGACTCAACAAAGAAATGAGTTGACCACACAGGTGAAGTACAAAAGGGAAGAATCAGGGGTCATCTAGGGAAACGTGAGGCCTCTACGTGCACTAACTCGTTTTTCCAGAAACGTTGGAAGGGCTCCCTCGGGAAGAAGTATCGTTGAGTGACTGAGGGTGCACAGCTCCCGTCTTTTCTGATGTTCCTACTTCTGCATTAAGAATATCTGTTCCTTCTCAATCCCCATTGAGCAAGCCCAAGTCATTTTCCAAATATTTGCATTTAAGCAGTTCTCTGTCCTGTTCTCTCCCACAGTCTTTCCTGTTTCCTGTCTTCAGCAGGCTCTGAGTCATCTGTAATTTCTATATTCCCTCATTAACGAGACGTTGAAATTCACTCTGATTTGCAGATGAAGTCACCAAATCAGAGCACAGTGAGGGGTGCCGGAGGTTACACAATAAATCTGGCCCCCAAGGGGGGCAGCCCTGGAGTGTCCAGACTGTTGATTGGTCATTGATCAGAGCTGCAGGCTCACAAAGGAAGCTGCACCCGCAGCATTCTGCTGTGGACGTGCTGAGCTTTGCGAGCATTGTGGGGATGGCTTTGTTTCCTGCGAGGCCCAGCATTTTCTTTCTCCAGGACGGACAGGTCTGCGGGCTTCTGCCCAGTTCCCTCCCCAGCACTTTGAATACAGAAGCTAGAAGATGTGCTTTGGAGAAGCTGTAAGACTGCAAATCAGAAAAGTGGGCATCAGTGGCATGTGTGTGGTCTCTATTAGCAAAGCCAGAGTTGGGGGCATGTAAAATGTTTTCTCTGGTAAGTAAAATGTTTTCCTGAGTTCCGTGAGCCACTCTAGAAAATTCATAGAACCTGAGAGGGCGGTCATGGGAATCCCTAACATACAGCCAGTCAGAAGCATAAGTAACAACCTGGTGTTGCACTTGGCATCTTAAGTGTGTGAGACAGGGGCAGTCTTGTGGGACTGACCCCTCAACCTGTGGGGACTGACGCTGTCTCCAGGTTAGTGCCAGAATTGAGTGAAATTGTAGGACACCCAGCCGGTGTCACAGAATTACTTCATGTGGGAAAAGCCCCAACATTTAATGACCAGAAGTGCCAGAAGCTAAGTAGTCTGAGTAGAATTCTGTGAGCAGAGGAGAAAAACAGTTTCCCTTGCAAGAGCCCAGAAATAGGTTCACGTAAGTACAGTCAGTTCTATTTATCTGCTTTTAGACAACAGAGCAAAGACAACACAATGAAGAAAAGACAGTCTTTTCAACACACGTGCCACAACAATTGGACATCCACATGCAAAAGGATAAATAATAAATCTTAATTACCTTGGGTTTAGTGATGACTTTTTAGATGCAACACCAAAGGCAGGGAATCTGAGGCAGAAAGGAAAGCCATTGAAGAACTTATATTTTTATGAGACCACCCTGTGACCTGAGTGGTAGATGGTTTGGATGAGGGAAAACCAAGGTCTGGGAAGCAGCTTGGAGGCCATTGCCAAAGCCTAGGTAAGAGAGGGAGGCTCAGGGTAATAAGATAAACAGTGCGGGAGCAAGACAGGAAGTCGGGTTTGGAATGAATCGATTGAAGTGCTAATGGTCATTAGAGCCACCCAGGGAGGGGCTGGGCTGATGCCTTGAGGAGCACCCAGGAAGCCTCAGCATGTGGAGAGACAGCAGAGGGCCATACACAGAGGAGGGGGGAAGTGGGGGTGGGCCCTGGGAGGGAGCGTGAGGGGGGGTGGTGGTGCCTAATGCTGCTGAGTGTAAGAAAGGGTCAAAGGTGCTCTTGGATGGGGATAACGGACAGCCTTGACCCTAAATATTACAAAATCTGCATCATTAACAGGGCAGTGAAGACCTCTTAGCAGAGGTGGCCTCTGTAGTTACCTTTTCCTAATACAACACAAATTATGCTTGTTCGTTTTTGTCTCACCTTTGTGCCGTTCTCTCCACCGCCTTCCGGTCTCTGCTGGGAATGGGCATCCAGGGTAGGCGCCATCCTGTGTTTCATCCTGGAGGATCTCCTTTTGCACACTTCCTGGAGACAGTGATGACTTTTAATTGATAGGATACTTCGAGGAATCCAGCATTTGTTTTATTTGGCACAGGAGCAGTTTTATGGTGAAGAAAGTGGCAAGCATCGGTGCTAGGACTCGAGAGATAAAGGGGGCTGCTCACACCTAGAAATTCATTACCATACTTTTTTCTAGGTGATACCAATTGAAACCACTAGTGAAACCTTCACTGCCTACCAGAGTGATTCTTTCTGAAAAATAAGCTGTGGTCAAGACAAAGGCTGCTAAATAAGCAATTTGTGAGTGGGAAAAAACAAGGATTATACTCCATGTCAATCCTTCCATAATAAGCCTATTACAGCAACTCCATGTTATTATTATGGAAGCATAGTTTTGCTGATTAGTTTAACAGACAACTTGGCCCTAGCTGGTGTGGCTCAGTGGATTGAGCACTGACTGGACTATGAACCAGAGGGTGGCCAGTTCGATCCTGAGTCAGGCACATGCCTGGGTTGCAGGCCAGGTCCCCAGTGGGGGGCATGCGAGAGGCAACCACACATTGATGTTTCCCTCCCTCTCTTTCTCCTCCCTTCCCCTCTTTCTAAAAATGGAAAATATGCAGTTATGGCAAAAAGTACAAATGTTAAGGAATAGGGACCAAACAACTTTAAAGGAAAATACATTTTATTGTAATTTATTGAACATTCAATATATAATATGGAAATTTTTCTATTTTTAACCCTAGGATATAGTCATTGGTGCTTAGCAGAAGGCTCCATTTCATGCTTACCACTAATAGAATGCTTTACTGAATAAAAACACAGTACCAAACAAAATGAATTCAAGTATTTTCTTTGAAAAATCATTTAAAATTTGTTCTATCCAGTCTGATGACTAACACAAGAAAGGCAGACATACTAGTTGAATGTAGTTGGCTGCTTTTATATAGCACATATCTTTCAGTCCACAACTGATAGGAAACACTCAATATAACCATTTTATAGAACTAGGAAATAAATTTCTAGCAAAGACTTTACAACCTCATCTTTCATACCCAACCCCAACAGTGTAACTTGAAAGAGGACAAACCCAACGACTTTCCTCACAGAGCTCACGACTAAAGTCATTTTCTATCAAAACCTGTATTTCTGATCTGCTATCAACATTGAGACAAGATGCAAATATTTCCAAATAAAGAGGCACAATGCGTGTGTGGACGCCCGTTCAGCAACAGTAAGCACTGCATTCAAAACTGCCTCACCCCAGGAATTACAGTGTAGCTCGGCTGCATTTACTGAAACGTCCTTCCCTACAGGGGGGCGGAAAGTCTCAGTGTCGTGAAGAATCCCCTTGAGTTCTTCGATGCTCATGGCCGTGGCTTTCCTCCCAAATGTTCCTCCTACAGCCCGTTCCGAACAGAAGGAAAATTAGTCATCAGAATCTCACTTACCAAACACGACAGGAACTATAACAATATGGGCTACTTGTTAACCGTCAGTGGCTGGTTCTTTGCTAAGATTATACATAGAGTACTTGGAACTGGAGCACTAGGTGCTAATCACAATGTCTAGAGGAAAATATTTCTTTTGTTGTTAGTGCAAAGGAATTCATCTGGCTGTAAGGTCAGAGTCTATCAGGCATCTTGAGCAATGAAATTAAATCCCATGCCAAAGTGGGCCAAGAGCAGATGTCAGCCTGGGACGGACGGAAACACCAGGGACAAACCCGAAAGAACAGTTATGTAATCCATTTTCATACACATGTGACATTCTAAACGGCAAATGGAAACTCTGGAAGGTTAACTATGATTTAGGACTACGCCGTCCAAAACAATAGTCCCTAGCCACCTGTGGCTATCGGAGTTTAAATTAAAACCAAAGGAAACAGAAGATTCAGTCCGCAGGCGCCCTAACCACATTCCAGTAGCCGCGTGCGGCCTGTCACTGCGGCGCTGGGCAGCACAGAGAGTGTGTCCGTCCCTGCAGGGAGCCCAATTGCACAGACTTGATCCAGGACTCACATCTTTTTCAGCACACGGGGGGCGGGACCTCCACAATTTGCTGTGGTGACCCATATTTATCACTGTTTTCTGATCATCTCATACACTGTAACACAAATGACTGAAGTATGTTTACCACCAAAACACGTAATACAACAATCAAACATGTCTTGGCTGGAGCAACTTAAAACATCAAAGAACCAGGACAAGAGGAAAACAAATACGGAAACACTGACTCTCTATCCAAACTTCACGCTGTCTCCCCTACGAGGCTGTGTCCTCAGTCAGGCCAGCGCCATTTCTGGGCACCTCCTTGTCTCCTATTCTTTCCAACTATTATATTTTTTTAAACAAAATTAATTTTACATTGGTAGCAAGACATCATTCAATTTATTTATTGATAAAGCCACTATACCTATGCCATCATCAATAAAAACTGCTACCAGCAAATGCTGAGAAAATCCCAGTTATGGAGGAATCACCAAGAAAGCACAAGATCTGAGCAACATGACCAAAAAAAAAAAAAAAAAAAAAGACTCAGGCAAGTTAAGACAACCAGAACTAACAGCAACATTGATTTTTCCTTTGAATATCAACTGTATAAAGTCCACATCTGGTCTTTTAATTTCACATTTACTTTCCACTGTGTTCTGACCAACCACGAATCTTCCCAAGCACATTTTAAATACATCTCATCATATTACTAGGGGGTAAGGTTATTTTCCTCATTCATTTACCTGATTTCCATGGTTGTCTAGCTGACAACACACTTGAAAAGCAATACATGACTTTAATTCACCAGAATAAAAGCAAATAATTCAACGAAGATGATAAATACTCAACTAAGAATATAGTTTTCACAAGTAGTGGGCAGATCACAGTTTGTAACCACAGACACTGGTTGTACATAAAAGTCATGAGCTTGAGATACAATAGTGTATATTCACATTCTGATTCAAAAGCAACTGCTGCACACTCTTCTGGGCCACGAAATAGTAATGAACTTCACAGACAGCATATGGCTCACTGTGGGCTCTGGTCTTTATCCTCCTCACCCCAGAGCTTGAGCTGACAAAGACGACTTAAAATCTCCTCAAAATCAACTTTTGGAGGTAAATATTGTAATTAAATAAGGAATTGAACTCCCAATCAATCATAATAATGAAAATGTGGTTTGTCCCTTATCTGAATTCCCTCTTATAATGTGTCTGTCTGTCACCACCTGCGAGATATTTCAGTAGCAACAGACTTAATGCTCGAGTCATTGGCCAACTCAGTGTTTAAACTGGGAACTGTGTATGAGACCCTGCATCCCTGCTGGCTACAGCACCACAGCCGGCAGGGCCAGAAAGGAAACAGTTCTGTTTTGAGCAGGGGCGAAGACAAGGTGGCACCTTACAGCTACATTGTAACCAGACCCTGCTTCAGTGAATTAAGGAAATAATTACATAGTAACAGTATCTTAATTACTGGGAAATAGCCACTCTTATCACATTAGAAACTGAAATTCCTGTCACATATTTTTCTCAGAAGCCAATCTAGCTTTTGCCTTGGGTTTCGAAACAGATCAGCCTATGCACTTGTCGATCTCCCATACATCACAAGGAACATGCAGTTTCCTTTCCTACAGTGTTTCAGAGAGGAAGATGTTAATTCATATCAGAGTTGCAAGAAATAGCCATTTGACTTCTAACTCTCATCTTTACCATTGGAAGAGACCAGTTAGAAATTCATTCTATTAATTCTTCCCAAGTGCAGCTATTATTGTACCAAAACTTAGAACAAAGTACCCTGGACTCAAAAAGAGGTTCATCTTATTTTTTCTACTTCCTGGAGTAGTTGTTTTTCTGCTTGTGTTTGCTCTGCTAGCTTTATCACAAATACTTAGACATACCAGGTTCTGCTATTTTAACACAGAGCTTAAATAAGAAGGTTTAAAAAAAATCCTGGCTATAATTTTAGGTATATCAAATAGAAAAACATTACCCTCTTTCAAGGGCCGATTCTTCCTTCTTCCCCAGAGTTTGGAATGGATCTCATGGATGGATGACTAGCAGCAGATCAACTGGAATCAGGCAGAAAGCAACACAACCTTACAAAGAGACAATGACTATGTTGATACATCAGTTAAGCAGATATCACAGTTTTCATAATAATACTTGGAGAAATAATGTTTGAGACCAAGCGTCCCTGTCTTACTACGGAAGTGAGCCAGACAGAGATTGTAGGAGACACTTGCTTTGGGCAGGGGAAAGGACAACATAGCACTGCACAGCTACATTGCGACAGTTAACCAGCCTGCCAGCGACAGGAAAATCATGTCACACGTGAACACTTGGATTAACTTCTGGTAAGTCTTGTGGACTTGAGCCTTAATCCCTCGGCTCTGCACATTTATTTGCTTCATCCAAAACAAGCACCTTATCCACTCTGGAAAAATTTTTAAAAACGTCTTACTTAAGTGTGGGTCCCACATACAGACTTCCTCCCAAAGACTGTGGTATGCAGCCGGAGGGAGAAGGGGAACTTCACAGTGGAGACGCCTCACAACTACTACTTCAGTCAGGTGATCAAGGCCAACGTCAACAGTCCAAACCTCGACATAATGAGAAAGTGGCACTTTACCCCTGTGGTTTTCCTCCCAAAAAAGCCCTAACACCCGTCTAACCTCCAGAAAAACATCAGACAAACGTCAGTATGGGGGCATTCCGAAAACAACACGACCGATGCTCCTCAAAACTGCCCCCGTCATTGTGAACGAAGAAAATCTGACCAAGTGCCACAGCCAAGAGGAGACCTGACAATTAAATGTGGTGTGGTGACCCGGGTGGGGCCCTGCAACAGAAGAAGACATTAGGGAGAAACTAAGGAAATCTGAGTAAACTCTGAACTTTAATTTATAATAATGTA
The DNA here is from genome assembly GCF_022682495.2 of Desmodus rotundus. NCBI lineage: Eukaryota > Metazoa > Chordata > Mammalia > Chiroptera > Phyllostomidae > Desmodus > Desmodus rotundus. The sequence goes on along the minus strand of NW_026527215.1, from coordinate 3,375 downwards.
TCAATGTTGGTTCATTAATTTTAACAATGTACCATACTAATATGTTAGTAATATGCAAAACCAGGTACAAGGTATATGGGAACTCTCTGTACTATCTTCTCAATTTGTCTGTTAACCCAAAATCACTCTAAAAACAGAAAGTCTATTAAAGAGAAGACTTTGTATTACCTCTAGATATTTACGCATGGCAACTGGCTGAAGCGATTAGGCTAATTATTCTTTTCCCACACCCCACATATCACTGGTTAAAAAATGCTTTAGGAAAAACGGGGTAATACTTACAAAGATATCTTTTATTTAACACCTCCCTGGAGTACCAATAACCAGTATATGCTGTGACAGTCTGCATTTTTTTTGCATTTCACTTTGAATACCGATTCCACAAAGCAGGCATGACAAGTCACTTCCAGATAGTACTTCAGTGCCAGAACCACCTTTTGAATCTAAAAGTCAAAAGCTTTAAATTATTATGTGGTAAAAATGAAGGCTCCATCAAATGACTTCTGAAGCACAAGGCTAAATGCTGAACTGTTCATATTTAGTTTACAATTCTGGTCTGCAAACAGCTTTTACACAGCACAACACAGAACCACTTCTAAGTTTATAATTAATCAAACTGCTTCATCATAAAATCCTTTTAAGTGTCTCATTTTAAAAGAAATCCTCATGTGAAGCTACGTTTATTGGTTTTAGAGAGAGAGGAAGGGAGAGGGAGAGAGAAAAACACCCACGTGAGAGAGAAACATTGTTTGGTAGCCTCTCATGAGTGCGCAGACTGGGGGTCACACCCACAACCCAGGCAGGTGCCCTGACCTGAAATGGAACCTGCGACCTTTCGGCGTACCAGAGGACACTCCAACCCACTGAGCCACTGGCCAGGCCTCAGTGTCTCATTTTTAATTAGAATTTTGTGCCGTTGCAGACTTGGGAATCCTCAGTTTCTTAGAGACACCAGCTACATAATTAAAGAACCAAAACAAACATATCCCTTATTCTTCTTCTATGAGTAAGACATGTAAGTAGTAAAACAAGCTCTGTGTTTTCAGCTCCGAGGTAAATTGTTCTGATATGTATTTGCTGATTATGATTCACTTTAAAAATAAGTATCTTTTCAATAGGAAACTGTGACTTATACAGCCTTGATCATAATAAAGCCTACAGTTAAGGAAAGTTTGATTAAAAGAAAATGCAGCAGTGAACTTTGATAACAGTGTTGGGGCCCACGGCAGGCCACCCTAAAATATCCCACAGTGGCATATAGACTACTTTGATTTAAAGTTACTTGACAAGCAGCTGGTGCGAGAAGGGCCCATGGATCCTCCTTTGTTGCCTTGAATACGGGAAATAAATCTCTGCAGCTAAACGTGCCCTCCTTGCTGCAGAGGAGCTAAGGGAGACACCCTTATCCCTGGAGTGAGGAATCCAGGGCCGAAAAGCTTCCATAAACCAATTCTGTTACTCCTTCACTAATTTACTACACAAGCCCAAACTTTGTTTAGAGTCCTCTAAAAATAAATAAGTAACATCTTTTAAAAATAAAAAGAAAGAATAAAACATGCTGTCTACCTCACTAGACATAGTCACTGACTGTAAACCCATTTTCTGACTTTAACCATAACCCTGTAGTCATTTTTGATGCTGGTAATGTTTCTTCCTGTTTACATAGAACACAATTAAAATGAAAATACATAAAATTATACATGCAGAGCAATGAGTGATACAGATATGTAAATATTTTATTATATTAGCCCAGTTTATAGATACTTGATTTGGTAAAATTGTTATATTGGAGTCTAAAATATGTTTTAATTATTACTGAACAGTATGGTTTTTTTTTCACTGAAATTCAAGATATCCATAACATTCTTAATTGCTTGGCTTTTTTCAACTTAAAATTTAAAAATTATTTAACGATTTAAGCCTAAGAATCACACTTATTAAAAGTCAAATTATAATGGCTAATAACAGCTAAAGTTAATTAGGTACTTTCAATGTCCCAGACACTTGACAAGGATTTAATGCAACAGTCCCATGAAGTGTACAGTTATCATCGTCTATACTTCAAAGAAGAGGTCACCGAGGCCCAAGGAGATTACGTAACTTGCCTGTTGCCACCAAAGGGATGGAGTTGGGCTATGAATCCAGGTGTATCTCACTCCAGAATCTGAGCTCTTGGCTTCTACTCACTACACTAGTTTAATTCTGCCTTTACCGCGATGTATGGATCTCTTGCAATACATGTGAATAAAACCTCCAATTGCATCAAAAGCAAATGATATGCCATTGTGATATAGTATATAAAATAAACTTTCGACATTATATAGTAAATAAATATTCTTCGACCGTTTAATGCAGTTATTTCTTCCCCCAAATATAATGTAAATGCCACAGTGGGGAACTTGAACATAAGGCAACTTTCCAGCCCTTCTGAAAGATAAATCTGCCTTTGTTAACTAGAGTAATTCCAGCAACGAGAAAGAATTCCCTGGGAGTCTTCGAATTGCACACCTGGTGAAGAACAGCAGGACTGAAACGGGCTTTGAAGGCGTCCTGGCCGCGTCACTCACTAGTTCTGTAGGGTGGGCAGTGCCTTTCGGTCGAATCAGAACAGGGGTTAGCACCACTCCCCACCCAGGGAGCGCTATGAAAGCACCCTGCAAATGCGCCCTGCAAATGGTCAGGAGGTGTACACGTGATACTCTTGTCTAGGGCGGCCAGAGAAAAGGATGCTCAGTTAAATTTCAGACAAACAACAAATAATGTTTTACATTTTAATTTTATTTTATGTTGGGGACATATTTCTATTTAAAGGTTATTTGTCGTTTATCTGAAATTTAAATTTAACTAGCATCCGGTATTTTTATTGCCAAGTCTAGCAACCTTATTCTCGCTGGCGCGGCGAGCGGAGCAGGAAGGACGGCAGGCCCGGCGCCATTCCCCCACCTCGTGAATGGAGACACTGAGGCAAACGGTAAGGAAGGGGGAGAAAGGGAGGAGCTGGTTGTAGGAGGACTCCCCCTGGGAGGTGGAATTGGAAGCGCAGTTCCCTGACGCACAGCTTCTTCTCTCTTCTCCTCCTCCCCCAGCCCCTCGGGTACCTACGCATCTCTCTCGGCTGGAGGGGGCCGAGCGCACCCGCCCCGCCCCTCGCCAGCAATGCACCCGCCCCTCCCCCCACCGTGACCTCGGCAGCCGCAGCGGGCTGGGGACACGCCGCCACCGTTCCTCTCGGTCGTCGCCAGCACCAGGACATCACACAGGCCACCGCCACTTCCCTGACGCCTTGCCCCTTGCAGAAGTGCGGCTCGGATGCCTCCCCAAATCGTCCGTCCATCCCGTACACAAATCTCTTGTCCACCTCTGGCCACCATCCTG